>NW_027649057.1:0-16607 GCF_965637545.1 Phallusia mammillata
CTCGGCACCATACCCCCTGTCCAAAAATCAGGTTAATACAAAGACATGCAAGCGAATCGCTTGCGTCCCAGGTATTAAACTGAGAAGAACAGATACTACACTTGATCTTAGCTCTAAAGAGCCGAGAAGCGATGCCTAAACATATATTTAGGCCAACAGAGCCTCACCTGTACAACTTCTGTTTGCTGGGGGCTCAGTGCAGCGCGAAACGTTTTTCCGAGGACCAAAACGATCGAGTAGCAGTCGTCATTCGACTCCCCTGGCACTATAGCCATGACAGCTTTGTTGTGTTCTAATTCAAATTATATTTACGAATATATGACGTCACCAGGTGCATGGCAATAATATTTTCTGATATACATTCAATCAGATACGTAGCTATGCGTTGCAGACACATTGCTATGGCGATGCGACGCTCCCCGGGTCGGCAATTACGCCTGTCTGGGAGAGAAAGCGCGAAGAGCAGCAGGAAGCAAACTGACCAGAGAGAACAAGCGATTGATTGATTAAGAATAATACGGGGTTAGCGCGAACGCAGACCCCACTAACAGAAATTGTACGGCCGAGTTACCCACATTTGGGGTAATCGCAAGGGTCAGCTAGGCCAAAGTGCAATGGCTAAGCCTCGCCTTGGGCCCACCGCCGGCCTGATCACGGTGAAGGCCCCCGTCAGGTAAGTATGATTTGGTTAACTTCAAGATCGACCCTCTTCATCTATACTTTTTAGCGTTTGTTGTGAAAACGCCGACGTAATCGGACGTTTTCTCTACGCCCGATTGTTTCCCAATCGGCGGGTGGTACGGTACGTAGTAATTAGAACAGCAGGCTTGCGACGGTTTTAGCGCATGAAAATGTTGGCTACGAGGTGAGAAAAGAGGGTTTACAACAATATACGACGAAGAACTGGGATGAATTGCTTGATTTTCCCACCAAAGTGGGAATGTGGGCCGTGCCTGGAGGTAGTGCAATACCAGGACAACCCGTGGGCAGGGCGAGGCAAGCCTCGGCACCATACCCCCTGTCCAAAAATCAGGTTAATACAAAGACATGCAAGCGAATCGCTTGCGTCCCAGGTATTAAACTGAGAAGAACAGATACTACACTTGATCTTAGCTCTAAAGAGCCGAGAAGCGATGCCTAAACATATATTTAGGCCAACCAGAGCCTCACCTGTACAACTTCTGTTTGCTGGGGCTCAGTGCAGCGCGAAACGTTTTTCCGAGGACCAAAACGATCGAGTAGCAGTCGTCATTCGACTCCCCTGGCACTATAGCCATGACAGCTTTGTTGTGTTCTAATTCAAATTATATTTACGAATATATGACGTCACCAGGTGCATGGCAATAATATTTTCTGATATACATTCAATCAGATACGTAGCTATGCGTTGCAGACACATTGCTATGGCGATGCGACGCTCCCCGGGTCGGCAATTACGCCTGTCTGGGAGAGAAAGCGCGAAGAGCAGCAGGAAGCAAACTGACCAGAGAGAACAAGCGATTGATTGATTAAGAATAATACGGGGTTAGCGCGAACGCAGACCCCACTAACAGAAATTGTACGGCCGAGTTACCCACATTTGGGGTAATCGCAAGGGTCAGCTAGGCCAAAGTGCAATGGCTAAGCCTCGCCTTGGGCCCACCGCCGGCCTGATCACGGTGAAGGCCCCCGTCAGGTAAGTATGATTTGGTTAACTTCAAGATCGACCCTCTTCATCTATACTTTTTTAGCGTTTGTTGTGAAAACGCCGACGTAATCGGACGTTTTCTCTACGCCCGATTGTTTCCCAATCGGCGGGTGGTACGGTACGTAGTAATTAGAACAGCAGGCTTGCGACGGTTTTAGCGCATGAAAATGTTGGCTACGAGGTGAGAAAAGAGGGTTTACAACAATATACGACGAAGAACTGGGATGAATTGCTTGATTTTCCCACCAAAGTGGGAATGTGGGCCGTGCCTGGAGGTAGTGCAATACCAGGACAACCCGTGGGCAGGGCGAGGCAAGCCTCGGCACCATACCCCCTGTCCAAAAATCAGGTTAATACAAAGACATGCAAGCGAATCGCTTGCGTCCCAGGTATTAAACTGAGAAGAACAGATACTACACTTGATCTTAGCTCTAAAGAGCCGAGAAGCGATGCCTAAACATATATTTAGGCCAACCAGAGCCTCACCTGTACAACTTCTGTTTGCTGGGGGCTCAGTGCAGCGCGAAACGTTTTTCCGAGGACCAAAACGATCGAGTAGCAGTCGTCATTCGACTCCCCTGGCACTATAGCCATGACAGCTTTGTTGTGTTCTAATTCAAATTATATTTACGAATATATGACGTCACCAGGTGCATGGCAATAATATTTTTCTGATATACATTCAATCAGATACGTAGCTATGCGTTGCAGACACATTGCTATGGCGATGCGACGCTCCCCGGGTCGGCAATTACGCCTGTCTGGGAGAGAAAGCGCGAAGAGCAGCAGGAAGCAAACTGACCAGAGAGAACAAGCGATTGATTGATTAAGAATAATACGGGGTTAGCGCGAACGCAGACCCCACTAACAGAAATTGTACGGCCGAGTTACCCACATTTGGGGTAATCGCAAGGGTCAGCTAGGCCAAAGTGCAATGGCTAAGCCTCGCCTTGGGCCCACCGCCGGCCTGATCACGGTGAAGGCCCCCGTCAGGTAAGTATGATTTGGTTAACTTCAAGATCGACCCTCTTCATCTATACTTTTTTAGCGTTTGTTGTGAAAACGCCGACGTAATCGGACGTTTTCTCTACGCCCGATTGTTTCCCAATCGGCGGGTGGTACGGTACGTAGTAATTAGAACAGCAGGCTTGCGACGGTTTTAGCGCATGAAAATGTTGGCTACGAGGTGAGAAAAGAGGGTTTACAACAATATACGACGAAGAACTGGGATGAATTGCTTGATTTTCCCACCAAAGTGGGAATGTGGGCCGTGCCTGGAGGTAGTGCAATACCAGGACAACCCGTGGGCAGGGCGAGGCAAGCCTCGGCACCATACCCCCTGTCCAAAAATCAGGTTAATACAAAGACATGCAAGCGAATCGCTTGCGTCCCAGGTATTAAACTGAGAAGAACAGATACTACACTTGATCTTAGCTCTAAAGAGCCGAGAAGCGATGCCTAAACATATATTTAGGCCAACCAGAGCCTCACCTGTACAACTTCTGTTTGCTGGGGGCTCAGTGCAGCGCGAAACGTTTTTCCGAGGACCAAAACGATCGAGTAGCAGTCGTCATTCGACTCCCCTGGCACTATAGCCATGACAGCTTTGTTGTGTTCTAATTCAAATTATATTTACGAATATATGACGTCACCAGGTGCATGGCAATAATATTTTTCTGATATACATTCAATCAGATACGTAGCTATGCGTTGCAGACACATTGCTATGGCGATGCGACGCTCCCCGGGTCGGCAATTACGCCTGTCTGGGAGAGAAAGCGCGAAGAGCAGCAGGAAGCAAACTGACCAGAGAGAACAAGCGATTGATTGATTAAGAATAATACGGGGTTAGCGCGAACGCAGACCCCACTAACAGAAATTGTACGGCCGAGTTACCCACATTTGGGGTAATCGCAAGGGTCAGCTAGGCCAAAGTGCAATGGCTAAGCCTCGCCTTGGGCCCACCGCCGGCCTGATCACGGTGAAGGCCCCCGTCAGGTAAGTATGATTTGGTTAACTTCAAGATCGACCCTCTTCATCTATACTTTTTTAGCGTTTGTTGTGAAAACGCCGACGTAATCGGACGTTTTCTCTACGCCCGATTGTTTCCCAATCGGCGGGTGGTACGGTACGTAGTAATTAGAACAGCAGGCTTGCGACGGTTTTAGCGCATGAAAATGTTGGCTACGAGGTGAGAAAAGAGGGTTTACAACAATATACGACGAAGAACTGGGATGAATTGCTTGATTTTCCCACCAAAGTGGGAATGTGGGCCGTGCCTGGAGGTAGTGCAATACCAGGACAACCCGTGGGCAGGGCGAGGCAAGCCTCGGCACCATACCCCCTGTCCAAAAATCAGGTTAATACAAAGACATGCAAGCGAATCGCTTGCGTCCCAGGTATTAAACTGAGAAGAACAGATACTACACTTGATCTTAGCTCTAAAGAGCCGAGAAGCGATGCCTAAACATATATTTAGGCCAACCAGAGCCTCACCTGTACAACTTCTGTTTGCTGGGGGCTCAGTGCAGCGCGAAACGTTTTTCCGAGGACCAAAACGATCGAGTAGCAGTCGTCATTCGACTCCCCTGGCACTATAGCCATGACAGCTTTGTTGTGTTCTAATTCAAATTATATTTACGAATATATGACGTCACCAGGTGCATGGCAATAATATTTTTCTGATATACATTCAATCAGATACGTAGCTATGCGTTGCAGACACATTGCTATGGCGATGCGACGCTCCCCGGGTCGGCAATTACGCCTGTCTGGGAGAGAAAGCGCGAAGAGCAGCAGGAAGCAAACTGACCAGAGAGAACAAGCGATTGATTGATTAAGAATAATACGGGGTTAGCGCGAACGCAGACCCCACTAACAGAAATTGTACGGCCGAGTTACCCACATTTGGGGTAATCGCAAGGGTCAGCTAGGCCAAAGTGCAATGGCTAAGCCTCGCCTTGGGCCCACCGCCGGCCTGATCACGGTGAAGGCCCCCGTCAGGTAAGTATGATTTGGTTAACTTCAAGATCGACCCTCTTCATCTATACTTTTTTAGCGTTTGTTGTGAAAACGCCGACGTAATCGGACGTTTTCTCTACGCCCGATTGTTTCCCAATCGGCGGGTGGTACGGTACGTAGTAATTAGAACAGCAGGCTTGCGACGGTTTTAGCGCATGAAAATGTTGGCTACGAGGTGAGAAAAGAGGGTTTACAACAATATACGACGAAGAACTGGGATGAATTGCTTGATTTTCCCACCAAAGTGGGAATGTGGGCCGTGCCTGGAGGTAGTGCAATACCAGGACAACCCGTGGGCAGGGCGAGGCAAGCCTCGGCACCATACCCCCTGTCCAAAAATCAGGTTAATACAAAGACATGCAAGCGAATCGCTTGCGTCCCAGGTATTAAACTGAGAAGAACAGATACTACACTTGATCTTAGCTCTAAAGAGCCGAGAAGCGATGCCTAAACATATATTTAGGCCAACCAGAGCCTCACCTGTACAACTTCTGTTTGCTGGGGGCTCAGTGCAGCGCGAAACGTTTTTCCGAGGACCAAAACGATCGAGTAGCAGTCGTCATTCGACTCCCCTGGCACTATAGCCATGACAGCTTTGTTGTGTTCTAATTCAAATTATATTTACGAATATATGACGTCACCAGGTGCATGGCAATAATATTTTTCTGATATACATTCAATCAGATACGTAGCTATGCGTTGCAGACACATTGCTATGGCGATGCGACGCTCCCCGGGTCGGCAATTACGCCTGTCTGGGAGAGAAAGCGCGAAGAGCAGCAGGAAGCAAACTGACCAGAGAGAACAAGCGATTGATTGATTAAGAATAATACGGGGTTAGCGCGAACGCAGACCCCACTAACAGAAATTGTACGGCCGAGTTACCCACATTTGGGGTAATCGCAAGGGTCAGCTAGGCCAAAGTGCAATGGCTAAGCCTCGCCTTGGGCCCACCGCCGGCCTGATCACGGTGAAGGCCCCCGTCAGGTAAGTATGATTTGGTTAACTTCAAGATCGACCCTCTTCATCTATACTTTTTTAGCGTTTGTTGTGAAAACGCCGACGTAATCGGACGTTTTCTCTACGCCCGATTGTTTCCCAATCGGCGGGTGGTACGGTACGTAGTAATTAGAACAGCAGGCTTGCGACGGTTTTAGCGCATGAAAATGTTGGCTACGAGGTGAGAAAAGAGGGTTTACAACAATATACGACGAAGAACTGGGATGAATTGCTTGATTTTCCCACCAAAGTGGGAATGTGGGCCGTGCCTGGAGGTAGTGCAATACCAGGACAACCCGTGGGCAGGGCGAGGCAAGCCTCGGCACCATACCCCCTGTCCAAAAATCAGGTTAATACAAAGACATGCAAGCGAATCGCTTGCGTCCCAGGTATTAAACTGAGAAGAACAGATACTACACTTGATCTTAGCTCTAAAGAGCCGAGAAGCGATGCCTAAACATATATTTAGGCCAACCAGAGCCTCACCTGTACAACTTCTGTTTGCTGGGGGCTCAGTGCAGCGCGAAACGTTTTTCCGAGGACCAAAACGATCGAGTAGCAGTCGTCATTCGACTCCCCTGGCACTATAGCCATGACAGCTTTGTTGTGTTCTAATTCAAATTATATTTACGAATATATGACGTCACCAGGTGCATGGCAATAATTTTTTCTGATATACATTCAATCAGATACGTAGCTATGCGTTGCAGACACATTGCTATGGCGATGCGACGCTCCCCGGGTCGGCAATTACGCCTGTCTGGGAGAGAAAGCGCGAAGAGCAGCAGGAAGCAAACTGACCAGAGAGAACAAGCGATTGATTGATTAAGAATAATACGGGGTTAGCGCGAACGCAGACCCCACTAACAGAAATTGTACGGCCGAGTTACCCACATTTGGGGTAATCGCAAGGGTCAGCTAGGCCAAAGTGCAATGGCTAAGCCTCGCCTTGGGCCCACCGCCGGCCTGATCACGGTGAAGGCCCCCGTCAGGTAAGTATGATTTGGTTAACTTCAA
The DNA here is from genome assembly GCF_965637545.1 of Phallusia mammillata. Classification (NCBI taxonomy): domain Eukaryota; kingdom Metazoa; phylum Chordata; class Ascidiacea; order Phlebobranchia; family Ascidiidae; genus Phallusia; species Phallusia mammillata. The sequence goes on from NW_027649057.1 coordinate 6,725, forward strand.
GATCGACCCTCTTCATCTATACTTTTTTAGCGTTTGTTGTGAAAACGCCGACGTAATCGGACGTTTTCTCTACGCCCGATTGTTTCCCAATCGGCGGGTGGTACGGTACGTAGTAATTAGAACAGCAGGCTTGCGACGGTTTTAGCGCATGAAAATGTTGGCTACGAGGTGAGAAAAGAGGGTTTACAACAATATACGACGAAGAACTGGGATGAATTGCTTGATTTTCCCACCAAAGTGGGAATGTGGGCCGTGCCTGGAGGTAGTGCAATACCAGGACAACCCGTGGGCAGGGCGAGGCAAGCCTCGGCACCATACCCCCTGTCCAAAAATCAGGTTAATACAAAGACATGCAAGCGAATCGCTTGCGTCCCAGGTATTAAACTGAGAAGAACAGATACTACACTTGATCTTAGCTCTAAAGAGCCGAGAAGCGATGCCTAAACATATATTTAGGCCAACCAGAGCCTCACCTGTACAACTTCTGTTTGCTGGGGGCTCAGTGCAGCGCGAAACGTTTTTCCGAGGACCAAAACGATCGAGTAGCAGTCGTCATTCGACTCCCCTGGCACTATAGCCATGACAGCTTTGTTGTGTTCTAATTCAAATTATATTTACGAATATATGACGTCACCAGGTGCATGGCAATAATATTTTTCTGATATACATTCAATCAGATACGTAGCTATGCGTTGCAGACACATTGCTATGGCGATGCGACGCTCCCCGGGTCGGCAATTACGCCTGTCTGGGAGAGAAAGCGCGAAGAGCAGCAGGAAGCAAACTGACCAGAGAGAACAAGCGATTGATTGATTAAGAATAATACGGGGTTAGCGCGAACGCAGACCCCACTAACAGAAATTGTACGGCCGAGTTACCCACATTTGGGGTAATCGCAAGGGTCAGCTAGGCCAAAGTGCAATGGCTAAGCCTCGCCTTGGGCCCACCGCCGGCCTGATCACGGTGAAGGCCCCCGTCAGGTAAGTATGATTTGGTTAACTTCAAGATCGACCCTCTTCATCTATACTTTTTTAGCGTTTGTTGTGAAAACGCCGACGTAATCGGACGTTTTCTCTACGCCCGATTGTTTCCCAATCGGCGGGTGGTACGGTACGTAGTAATTAGAACAGCAGGCTTGCGACGGTTTTAGCGCATGAAAATGTTGGCTACGAGGTGAGAAAAGAGGGTTTACAACAATATACGACGAAGAACTGGGATGAATTGCTTGATTTTCCCACCAAAGTGGGAATGTGGGCCGTGCCTGGAGGTAGTGCAATACCAGGACAACCCGTGGGCAGGGCGAGGCAAGCCTCGGCACCATACCCCCTGTCCAAAAATCAGGTTAATACAAAGACATGCAAGCGAATCGCTTGCGTCCCAGGTATTAAACTGAGAAGAACAGATACTACACTTGATCTTAGCTCTAAAGAGCCGAGAAGCGATGCCTAAACATATATTTAGGCCAACCAGAGCCTCACCTGTACAACTTCTGTTTGCTGGGGGCTCAGTGCAGCGCGAAACGTTTTTCCGAGGACCAAAACGATCGAGTAGCAGTCGTCATTCGACTCCCCTGGCACTATAGCCATGACAGCTTTGTTGTGTTCTAATTCAAATTATATTTACGAATATATGACGTCACCAGGTGCATGGCAATAATATTTTTCTGATATACATTCAATCAGATACGTAGCTATGCGTTGCAGACACATTGCTATGGCGATGCGACGCTCCCCGGGTCGGCAATTACGCCTGTCTGGGAGAGAAAGCGCGAAGAGCAGCAGGAAGCAAACTGACCAGAGAGAACAAGCGATTGATTGATTAAGAATAATACGGGGTTAGCGCGAACGCAGACCCCACTAACAGAAATTGTACGGCCGAGTTACCCACATTTGGGGTAATCGCAAGGGTCAGCTAGGCCAAAGTGCAATGGCTAAGCCTCGCCTTGGGCCCACCGCCGGCCTGATCACGGTGAAGGCCCCCGTCAGGTAAGTATGATTTGGTTAACTTCAAGATCGACCCTCTTCATCTATACTTTTTTAGCGTTTGTTGTGAAAACGCCGACGTAATCGGACGTTTTCTCTACGCCCGATTGTTTCCCAATCGGCGGGTGGTACGGTACGTAGTAATTAGAACAGCAGGCTTGCGACGGTTTTAGCGCATGAAAATGTTGGCTACGAGGTGAGAAAAGAGGGTTTACAACAATATACGACGAAGAACTGGGATGAATTGCTTGATTTTCCCACCAAAGTGGGAATGTGGGCCGTGCCTGGAGGTAGTGCAATACCAGGACAACCCGTGGGCAGGGCGAGGCAAGCCTCGGCACCATACCCCCTGTCCAAAAATCAGGTTAATACAAAGACATGCAAGCGAATCGCTTGCGTCCCAGGTATTAAACTGAGAAGAACAGATACTACACTTGATCTTAGCTCTAAAGAGCCGAGAAGCGATGCCTAAACATATATTTAGGCCAACCAGAGCCTCACCTGTACAACTTCTGTTTGCTGGGGGCTCAGTGCAGCGCGAAACGTTTTTCCGAGGACCAAAACGATCGAGTAGCAGTCGTCATTCGACTCCCCTGGCACTATAGCCATGACAGCTTTGTTGTGTTCTAATTCAAATTATATTTACGAATATATGACGTCACCAGGTGCATGGCAATAATATTTTTCTGATATACATTCAATCAGATACGTAGCTATGCGTTGCAGACACATTGCTATGGCGATGCGACGCTCCCCGGGTCGGCAATTACGCCTGTCTGGGAGAGAAAGCGCGAAGAGCAGCAGGAAGCAAACTGACCAGAGAGAACAAGCGATTGATTGATTAAGAATAATACGGGGTTAGCGCGAACGCAGACCCCACTAACAGAAATTGTACGGCCGAGTTACCCACATTTGGGGTAATCGCAAGGGTCAGCTAGGCCAAAGTGCAATGGCTAAGCCTCGCCTTGGGCCCACCGCCGGCCTGATCACGGTGAAGGCCCCCGTCAGGTAAGTATGATTTGGTTAACTTCAAGATCGACCCTCTTCATCTATACTTTTTTAGCGTTTGTTGTGAAAACGCCGACGTAATCGGACGTTTTCTCTACGCCCGATTGTTTCCCAATCGGCGGGTGGTACGGTACGTAGTAATTAGAACAGCAGGCTTGCGACGGTTTTAGCGCATGAAAATGTTGGCTACGAGGTGAGAAAAGAGGGTTTACAACAATATACGACGAAGAACTGGGATGAATTGCTTGATTTTCCCACCAAAGTGGGAATGTGGGCCGTGCCTGGAGGTAGTGCAATACCAGGACAACCCGTGGGCAGGGCGAGGCAAGCCTCGGCACCATACCCCCTGTCCAAAAATCAGGTTAATACAAAGACATGCAAGCGAATCGCTTGCGTCCCAGGTATTAAACTGAGAAGAACAGATACTACACTTGATCTTAGCTCTAAAGAGCCGAGAAGCGATGCCTAAACATATATTTAGGCCAACCAGAGCCTCACCTGTACAACTTCTGTTTGCTGGGGGCTCAGTGCAGCGCGAAACGTTTTTCCGAGGACCAAAACGATCGAGTAGCAGTCGTCATTCGACTCCCCTGGCACTATAGCCATGACAGCTTTGTTGTGTTCTAATTCAAATTATATTTACGAATATATGACGTCACCAGGTGCATGGCAATAATATTTTTCTGATATACATTCAATCAGATACGTAGCTATGCGTTGCAGACACATTGCTATGGCGATGCGACGCTCCCCGGGTCGGCAATTACGCCTGTCTGGGAGAGAAAGCGCGAAGAGCAGCAGGAAGCAAACTGACCAGAGAGAACAAGCGATTGATTGATTAAGAATAATACGGGGTTAGCGCGAACGCAGACCCCACTAACAGAAATTGTACGGCCGAGTTACCCACATTTGGGGTAATCGCAAGGGTCAGCTAGGCCAAAGTGCAATGGCTAAGCCTCGCCTTGGGCCCACCGCCGGCCTGATCACGGTGAAGGCCCCCGTCAGGTAAGTATGATTTGGTTAACTTCAAGATCGACCCTCTTCATCTATACTTTTTTAGCGTTTGTTGTGAAAACGCCGACGTAATCGGACGTTTTCTCTACGCCCGATTGTTTCCCAATCGGCGGGTGGTACGGTACGTAGTAATTAGAACAGCAGGCTTGCGACGGTTTTAGCGCATGAAAATGTTGGCTACGAGGTGAGAAAAGAGGGTTTACAACAATATACGACGAAGAACTGGGATGAATTGCTTGATTTTCCCACCAAAGTGGGAATGTGGGCCGTGCCTGGAGGTAGTGCAATACCAGGACAACCCGTGGGCAGGGCGAGGCAAGCCTCGGCACCATACCCCCTGTCCAAAAATCAGGTTAATACAAAGACATGCAAGCGAATCGCTTGCGTCCCAGGTATTAAACTGAGAAGAACAGATACTACACTTGATCTTAGCTCTAAAGAGCCGAGAAGCGATGCCTAAACATATATTTAGGCCAACCAGAGCCTCACCTGTACAACTTCTGTTTGCTGGGGGCTCAGTGCAGCGCGAAACGTTTTTCCGAGGACCAAAACGATCGAGTAGCAGTCGTCATTCGACTCCCCTGGCACTATAGCCATGACAGCTTTGTTGTGTTCTAATTCAAATTATATTTACGAATATATGACGTCACCAGGTGCATGGCAATAATATTTTTCTGATATACATTCAATCAGATACGTAGCTATGCGTTGCAGACACATTGCTATGGCGATGCGACGCTCCCCGGGTCGGCAATTACGCCTGTCTGGGAGAGAAAGCGCGAAGAGCAGCAGGAAGCAAACTGACCAGAGAGAACAAGCGATTGATTGATTAAGAATAATACGGGGTTAGCGCGAACGCAGACCCCACTAACAGAAATTGTACGGCCGAGTTACCCACATTTGGGGTAATCGCAAGGGGTCAGCTAGGCCAAAGTGCAATGGCTAAGCCTCGCCTTGGGCCCACCGCCGGCCTGATCACGGTGAAGGCCCCGTCAGGTAAGTATGATTTGGTTAACTTCAAGATCGACCCTCTTCATCTATACTTTTTTAGCGTTTGTTGTGAAAACGCCGACGTAATCGGACGTTTTCTCTACGCCCGATTGTTTCCCAATCGGCGGGTGGTACGGTACGTAGTAATTAGAACAGCAGGCTTGCGACGGTTTAGCGCATGAAAATGTTGGCTACGAGGTGAGAAAAGAGGGTTTACAACAATATACGACGAAGAACTGGATGAATTGCTTGATTTTCCCACCAAAGTGGGAATGTGGGCCGTGCCTGGAGGTAGTGCAATACCAGGACAACCCGTGGGCAGGGCGAGGCAAGCCTCGGCACCATACCCCCTGTCCAAAAATCAGGTTAATACAAAGACATGCAAGCGAATCGCTTGCGTCCCAGGTATTAAACTGAGAAGAACAGATACTACACTTGATCTTAGCTCTAAAGAGCCGAGAAGCGATGCCTAAACATATATTTAGGCCAACCAGAGCCTCACCTGTACAACTTCTGTTTGCTGGGGGCTCAGTGCAGCGCGAAACGTTTTTCCGAGGACCAAACGATCGAGTAGCAGTCGTCATTCGACTCCCCTGGCACTATAGCCATGACAGCTTTGTTGTGTTCTAATTCAAATTATATTTACGAATATATGACGTCACCAGGTGCATGGCAATAATATTTTTCTGATATACATTCAATCAGATACGTAGCTATGCGTTGCAGACACATTGCTATGGCGATGCGACGCTCCCCGGGTCGGCAATTACGCCTGTCTGGGAGAGAAAGCGCGAAGAGCAGCAGGAAGCAAACTGACCAGAGAGAACAAGCGATTGATTGATTAAGAATAATACGGGGTTAGCGCGAACGCAGACCCCACTAACAGAAATTGTACGGCCGAGTTACCCACATTTGGGGTAATCGCAAGGGTCAGCTAGGCCAAAGTGCAATGGCTAAGCCTCGCCTTGGGCCCACCGCCGGCCTGATCACGGTGAAGGCCCCCGTCAGGTAAGTATGATTTGGTTAACTTCAGATCGACCCTCTTCATCTATACTTTTTTAGCGTTTGTTGTGAAAACGCCGACGTAATCGGACGTTTTCTCTACGCCCGATTGTTTCCCAATCGGCGGGTGGTACGGTACGTAGTAATTAGAACAGCAGGCTTGCGACGGTTTTAGCGCATGAAAATGTTGGCTACGAGGTGAGGAAAAGAGGGTTTACAACAATATACGACGAAGAACTGGGATGAATTGCTTGATTTTCCCACCAAAGTGGGAATGTGGGCCGTGCCTGGAGGTAGTGCAATACCAGGACAACCCGTGGGCAGGGCGAGGCAAGCCTCGGCACCATACCCCCTGTCCAAAAATCAGGTTAATACAAAGACATGCAAGCGAATCGCTTGCGTCCCAGGTATTAAACTGAGAAGAACAGATACTACACTTGATCTTAGCTCTAAAGAGCCGAGAAGCGATGCCTAAACATATATTTAGGCCAACCAGAGCCTCACCTGTACAACTTCTGTTTGCTGGGGGCTCAGTGCAGCGCGAAACGTTTTTCCGAGGACCAAAACGATCGAGTAGCAGTCGTCATTCGACTCCCCTGGCACTATAGCCATGACAGCTTTGTTGTGTTCTAATTCAAATTATATTTACGAATATATGACGTCACCAGGTGCATGGCAATAATATTTTTCTGATATACATTCAATCAGATACGTAGCTATGCGTTGCAGACACATTGCTATGGCGATGCGACGCTCCCCGGGTCGGCAATTACGCCTGTCTGGGAGAGAAAGCGCGAAGAGCAGCAGGAAGCAAACTGACCAGAGAGAACAAGCGATTGATTGATTAAGAATAATACGGGGTTAGCGCGAACGCAGACCCCACTAACAGAAATTGTACGGCCGAGTTACCCACATTTGGGTAATCGCAAGGGTCAGCTAGGCCAAAGTGCAATGGCTAAGCCTCGCCTTGGGCCCACCGCCGGCCTGATCACGGTGAAGGGCCCCGTCAGGTAAGTATGATTTGGTTAACTTCAAGATCGACCCTCTTCATCTATACTTTTTTAGCGTTTGTTTGTGAAAACGCCGACGTAATCGGACGTTTTCTCTACGCCCGATTGTTTCCCAATCGGCGGGTGGTACGGTACGTAGTAATTAGAACAGCAGGCTTGCGACGGTTTTAGCGCATGAAAATGTTGGCTACGAGGTGAGAAAAGAGGGTTTACAACATATACGACGAAAGAACTGGGATGAATTGCTTGATTTTCCCACCAAAGTGGGAATGTGGCCGTGCCTGGAGGTAGTGCAATACCAGGACAACCCGTGGGCAGGGCGAGGCAAGCCTCGGCACCATACCCCCTGTCCAAAAATCAGGTTAATACAAAGACATGCAAGCGAATCGCTTGCGTCCCAGGTATTAAACTGAGAAGAACAGATACTACACTTGATCTTAGCTCTAAAGAGCCGAGAAGCGATGCCTAAACATATATTTAGGCCAACCAGAGCCTCACCTGTACAACTTCTGTTTGCTGGGGGCTCAGTGCAGCGCGAAACGTTTTTCCGAGGACCAAAACGATCGAGTAGCAGTCGTCATTCGACTCCCCTGGCACTATAGCCATGACAGCTTTGTTGTGTTCTAATTCAAATTATATTTACGAATATATGACGTCACCAGGTGCATGGCAATAATATTTTTCTGATATACATTCAATCAGATACGTAGCTATGCGTTGCAGACACATTGCTATGGCGATGCGACGCTCCCCGGGTCGGCAATTACGCCTGTCTGGGAGAGAAAGCGCGAAGAGCAGCAGGAAGCAAACTGACCAGAGAGAACAAGCGATTGATTGATTAAGAATAATACGGGGTTAGCGCGAACGCAGACCCCACTAACAGAAATTGTACGGCCGAGTTACCCACATTTGGGGTAATCGCAAGGGTCAGCTAGGCCAAAGTGCAATGGCTAAGCCTCGCCTTGGGCCCACCGCCGGCCTGATCACGGTGAAGGCCCCCGTCAGGTAAGTATGATTTGGTTAACTTCAAGATCGACCCTCTTCATCTATACTTTTTTAGCGTTTGTTGTGAAAACGCCGACGTAATCGGACGTTTTCTCTACGCCCGATTGTTTCCCAATCGGCGGGTGGTACGGTACGTAGTAATTAGAACAGCAGGCTTGCGACGGTTTTAGCGCATGAAAATGTTGGCTACGAGGTGAGAAAAGAGGGTTTACAACAATATACGACGAAGAACTGGGATGAATTGCTTGATTTTCCCACCAAAGTGGGAATGTGGGCCGTGCCTGGAGGTAGTGCAATACCAGGACAACCCGTGGGCAGGGCGAGGCAAGCCTCGGCACCATACCCCCTGTCCAAAAATCAGGTTAATACAAAGACATGCAAGCGAATCGCTTGCGTCCCAGGTATTAAACTGAGAAGAACAGATACTACACTTGATCTTAGCTCTAAAGAGCCGAGAAGCGATGCCTAAACATATATTTAGGCCAACCAGAGCCTCACCTGTACAACTTCTGTTTGCTGGGGGCTCAGTGCAGCGCGAAACGTTTTCCGAGGACCAAAACGATCGAGTAGCAGTCGTCATTCGACTCCCCTGGCACTATAGCCATGACAGCTTTGTTGTGTTCTAATTCAAATTATATTTACGAATATATGACGTCACCAGGTGCATGGCAATAATATTTTTCTGATATACATTCAATCAGATACGTAGCTATGCGTTGCAGACACATTGCTATGGCGATGCGACGCTCCCCGGGTCGGCAATTACGCCTGTCTGGGAGAGAAAGCGCGAAGAGCAGCAGGAAGCAAACTGACCAGAGAGAACAAGCGATTGATTGATTAAGAATAATACGGGGTTAGCGCGAACGCAGACCCCACTAACAGAAATTGTACGGCCGAGTTACCCACATTTGGGGTAATCGCAAGGGTCAGCTAGGCCAAAGTGCAATGGCTAAGCCTCGCCTTGGGCCCACCGCCGGCCTGATCACGGTGAAGGCCCCCGTCAGGTAAGTATGATTTGGTTAACTTCAAGATCGACCCTCTTCATCTATACTTTTTAGCGTTTGTTGTGAAAACGCCGACGTAATCGGACGTTTTCTCTACGCCCGATTGTTTCCCAATCGGCGGGTGGTACGGTACGTAGTAATTAGAACAGCAGGCTTGCGACGGTTTTAGCGCATGAAAATGTTGGCTACGAGGTGAGAAAAGAGGGTTTACAACAATATACGACGAAGAACTGGGATGAATTGCTTGATTTTCCCACCAAAGTGGGAATGTGGGCCGTGCCTGGAGGTAGTGCAATACCAGGACAACCCGTGGGCAGGGCGAGGCAAGCCTCGGCACCATACCCCTGTCCAAAATCAGGTTAATACAAAGACATGCAAGCGAATCGCTTGCGTCCCAGGTATTAAACTGAGAAGAACAGATACTACACTTGATCTTAGCTCTAAGAGCCGAGAAGCGATGCCTAAACATATATTTAGGCCAACCAGAGCTCACCTGTACAACTTCTGTTTGCTGGGGGCTCAGTGCAGCGCGAAACGTTTTCCGAGGACCAAACGATCGAGTAGCAGTCGTCATTCGACTCCCCTGGCACTATAGCCATGACAGCTTTGTTGTGTTCTAATTCAAATTATATTTACGAATATATGACGTCACCAGGTGCATGGCAATAATATTTTTCTGATATACATTCAATCAGATACGTAGCTATGCGTTGCAGACACATTGCTATGGCGATGCGACGCTCCCCGGGTCGGCAATTACGCCTGTCTGGGAGAGAAAGCGCGAAGAGCAGCAGGAAGCAAACTGACCAGAGAGAACAAGCGATTGATTGATTAAGAATAATACGGGGTTAGCGCGAACGCAGACCCC
>NW_027649058.1:0-16519 GCF_965637545.1 Phallusia mammillata
ATATTGTAATATTGTTTTAGTAAAAATATTTCGCTAGTAACCTTATAACTCTATAATTATGAGTTATAGAGTTATGATAAGTAATGAATTATATGTTGCAATATTCATCTATCATTGTATGATATTAATTTATTTTTAGATACTATAATGATACCGTACTTAATAATAAAGGCTGATAGTGATGAATATTATTATCATAAATATTTTGGAAATCATTTTGATAATATTGAATCGCACTTCGGACCATATTACTATGATTGTAGAGTGTTGTTGTTACGTTCTTTTTTATATAAACTTTCTTTATTAGAAACGGATAAAAAGTCGTCGTTATTTTCTTTATTAAGGAAGTCCTCTTTGTTAGAAAATAATGAAAAGTTATGGTTGGTTTCTTTCTTAGAAGAGGATAAACATTTATCGTTATTTTATTTATCAAAAAAGAGGAAAGATTTTGTTGATGTTATGGTACTACTTCACTCTGACATATAGAAAATTCATTGTGAAAGAGGTGATGTTTGTGAACGATACACCTCTCTAGTTAGATGTAATGTTGTTGCTGGGAATATTTTCAAATGCATTGAATAATTTCAGTCAGGATGCAGTGAAATTCTATATACTAGTATTATCGAGATTATGCAAAATATTGATTATGAAATCAAACTAATTTTTGATATGGTATTGGAAAAAGCGTATTGTGATAGCTTAGATAGGGTTTGTTCCCAAGATCGTAAGTATATAGGTATAGCTTTGCGTAATGACAATACTATGAAAGTTGCATTTGAAATCGCGCAGAGAAGGATTACAAATAATTTTGCAAGAGAAATTTCATTCTACGAAATTGAAGAAATTATACAAGATGTAAGAAGTAAACAGAACACAACTGCTAAGAAACCATCAAACTTTTTAGATATGCTAGGGGATTTATCAGTAAGTTGTTATTCAACAACAATGTCATTATAAATAATTAGTGATTTATATATTGAGTTTATTCTCAACCAGTGGTTTAATTAATGTGTTATATTGGTTCTATAATTATTAATAAGTAATTTATGGTCCGTATATTGTTATATTACTTTATTTTTATTAGGTTATGATGAATAATGAGGAGCAGCTGAAGGATATGAATGATTGCCTAGGTCAGGTTCAACCTATTCTTGAAGAGATTCGTGATGCGTTTAATTCTTCACTCAAATTAAGAAAATTGTTGATGCGACTTCTGCTACATCCAAATCACAGAATGGTTTAACTAAAAATATAAGTTATTGTAATCCATTCAATGATCTTTTGGAGAGATTAACTGAAAGTATAAGTGATTTGCAACGTATAGTAAAAAAACTTACTGGGATAAATAACTATCAATATCGCTGTATGTTTTTAACGCCTCTTAAGAAGTTACTTACATTTATATCTGAAGATATAGGTGGCCTTGCTTATTATGAAAGAAAAATAAACGGTGGATTGTTTGAACTACGAGAGGTTCCTCTAGGGGTAGGTATAGGAAAATTGACTAAGGTTTGTAGAAAAATTAAAGACTATACGGATATTATAATAAAACAATTTGTTTGTGAAGTGTTGAGAGATCTGTATAATGGTCACACTGTTGTTGATGAGGATGGTACAGATTACGCATGTATGTATTTAATTTTATCTTCTTTGCAAAACCCTATTGACGTTGCGTTTGAAGTTGTAAAAAGAAGAATTGAAAGTAAATTTAAAGAAGTAATTACATTCAAAGAAATTAAGGATATTGAACAAAGTATACAAGAAAAATATAACCTGATTGCTGAAGAACCACAAAGTTCTTTATCTACTTGTCAAAATCCTATTGAAGTTACACAAAGAAGAATTGAATGTGATTCTGCAAAAGCAACTTCATTTAACAAAACCAAGGACGTTGAAAAAGGTATACAAGTAGAACATGACTCAACTTCTGAAGAGCAACCAAGTTCTTTATCTACGCAGAATTGGGTAAAAACTTTATCAAGCAATAGGTGTGCTATATTGTAATATTGTTTTAGTGAAAGTATCATGGGAGTTTATTAATAAATTTAATAAAGTTTATGAAATCATTGAAAACACAGGAGTTTCTATAGACGGAATATACGAAGAAAGAGAATTCTCTGACACCTTATGGGAATATATGGATGATAAAATTAAGGTATTCAAAAAATTATCGAAAGATGATAAGTATGAAATTTCATGTTATAGGTTTAAAGAACATGTTGGTTTTATGAAAAATTTCTTAATTTTATGGTTAGTTAAACAAATTTCTAGTGCTACTAAATATAGAAATTGAACAAACATAAGGGAAATTTTAGACAATCAAGATAGATATACTAATCCTAAGGAATTATCTATGACATTATTAATAGGAAAGTTGAAAATAATTGCATAAGAGGTGCCTCACTATCGGGTCTATAAAAATTTTGACATAACAAAGGAGAATTATATTTCAAGTTTTAAGAGTAATATGAAGTAAAGTCGTTTTATTTTATACATTATAATATACAACCATATTATTGTTAATAATTAATGACTTACATGTTGTATTTATTCTTTATTGCCAATATAATTAGTATATTGTATTGGCTTGATAACTATTAGTGATAGTTTATTGTGTCTATATTAATTTTATTATTTTATTTGTACAAGAATAATTATGAAAATAAATGCAAATACTACTGAAACATATATGAAACAAAAGCAAATTTCTGCATTGCAAGAAAAACAACATAAACTAGATAAGAAGGTAGACACTAAGTTACGTGAAATTGAAAAAATACGTTCAATGGCAAAAAATATGGAATGTACCTTACAAGAGCTCGGACTTTATTTAGGTGCATTTGAGTTATTATTTAAGCATACTGGTAAGGGCATATCACATTATGAGGAGTTCAAAGAGCATTATTCTACTTTATCTAAATCTATTGATGATCTTAAAACTCAAACGAACTTTATCTTCGGTGGCTTTAGCGGACCGATTAAAGGTATAGTTTATGAAAAACTTGATATTATTATTGGCAAATTTTTAGTGTTATGGAATTACAAGGGTGAGTTCCTTAAAGCTAATCAAACCATTGTAAAGGCAAGAATCTTTATAAAAAAATATACAAAGTTAAGGAAGCTGAGGAATTATTGACAAATGAAGTTAAGGAAGCTAAGGAATTACTGGCAAATAAATTTAAGGAAGCTAAGGAATTACTGGCAAATAAAATTGAAAAAGCTAAGGAATCAATGATAAATGATAATAGTGATCCTTATTATTTATCTCGTGGTTTTGAAACAGTTAAGGAAGCTAAGGAGTTACTGGAAAATGAAGTTGAAAAAGCTAAGGAATTAATGATAAATGATAATAGTAAGCCTTATTATTTATCTCGTGGTTTTAAAAAATCTGTTAAAGATATGAAAAATTTCTTGAATAGCGAATTTATTAAACTATTTCCTAATTGTAAAAATGAAGATACGATGGAGATGGAGGAAATTGTAAACAATCAAGATAAATATGATAATCCCAAGGAAGCTATCCTTGACGTTATTAATAGGAGAAATGAAAGTAGTAAAGAAGGTATCTCGCTTACTAAAGTTGCAGAATCTTCGCCAGAAACCGAACAATTTCCCTCAGGCATTTTAGATGAATCTGAGCAGATTCAGGAGAAAGATCAGGACGATTATTATATTGAATCTTTGAAAGCAGCAGCAGCACGCGTTAATTTTAGATACACCTGAATATACTCAGGAATAATATGAAGTAAAGTTGTTTTATTTTATGCATTACAATATATAATCATACTATTGTTAATAATTAATGATTTACATATTGTATTTATTCTTTATTGCTATATAATTAGTGTATTATATTGGTTCGATAATTATCAGTGATAGCTTATTGGTTCTATATTAATTTTATTATTTTGATATTATTATTTAGCTATGCAAAATACAGAACGGATAAGAAGTGTTAAGGATTGTTTATCGGGGATTTTACATGACTTTGGTGCTATTTCATGTGAAATTAACTTTATTATAGATAAATTTAAGAAACTCTTTATTGTCAAAAATGGTAATTCTGCTGTCCCTCTTTCTGAATTTGAAAAGATTATGGTACAATTTATGAAAAACAGAATGTGCGGACATAATGCTTGTACTATTGATCTACTCAACCTTATTGAAATAATGGTTAAATATGAAGGCACTTTAGTGATGCAACATGAGCGAGATTCAGTTATAGTTTGTATAGATAATAAGCTAATAGAAAACTTCTTTAATGAACAACATGAATCATCTAAATCTAAAAAGGGTTGTATTAAAGTATATGGTTTATTGTCGCAATATGGATATGGACTTATTCATACCTATGCAATACTGAAATTCATGAAGTTAAAGCTAACACACATGATTAATAGTGGTGCATTTTTTGATATAATTGAGTCTGGGTTTGACTACGCAACCAGGCTGCCAAGTAAGGATGAAGAAATATTATTTGAAGAATGTAAGCTGTATAAAAACGAGGATCACGAAGTATATAAGGGAATATATGATAAATGTGATAAGATTAAAGAGGTTATTGATCCTATGATGTCAGATTATTTTGAGAAAGTATTGAAATTATGGTATAATGGTCATCGTTATACTGATAAAGATCGTAAATATATAAAAGAAGTTTTCAAGGGTGGTTATACTAGATATGAGGAAATTATAGATGAAATTGTTAAGATAAGGATTGAAAGTGATTTTAGAACAGAGATCTCAGTTGAGGATATTGCAGAAAAATTTTCAGAAAGTAATAAATCGTTACCATTGTTAAGACTTATGCAAGGAACGGAATATTTTCCAGAAATGAGTGAGCCATCACCATTGTTAAGACTTATATATGCACAGGCAGAACAACCTGAGAATGGTTTGTCTATGTGATGAATATAACATTGTTCTATTTTATATTAATAAATGGTCAAAATTATTATTCATCATGATTTCATAGCGTAGGGTACTCACCGTTTTTTAGTTCCATTTTAACAGACATACTTTCTTCTCCTTTGAGAAAACATATGATCTTTTTTCCGAATAGGTCATACCTCCAACCATTTGTTAGTGGGTTATTTTGTTCATCAGGGTTAGAAATTAATAATTTTAGGTATGTCTTGTTCCTAATTGACATTTTAAAGGATATATTATTTTTTATACATTGACGCTTTATGTATAATCTTATGAACAAATATATATCTTCGTCACACGTGATACTTTCTGGATTTATTTTTGCTTCTATGTTTTTATAAAAACCTAATATATCATCGGTTTGTTGTATGTTAAACCTTTTTAGTATTGTTTCTATTATTTCTGGTTTTGATTTATAAGACTTAGATAAGTAATATAAGGAAGATTTTTGTACGTTTGGTAAAGCGCTTCTTAAGTTGTTATAAAGTAGATTATCAAAAGAGTATACCTTTTCTCCTGTATGATAAAAGTTGTAAGTATAAGCCATCTCTTCATGTAAGATATGCTTTTTATTATTTTTATCTAGAGATTCGAGAATATTATTAACCATTTGGTATAAATATATAACATCGAGCGAAGCATATTGTATTTGTTCACTTGATAATGGTCTCCTTGTCCAATTACTGACTTTCTCTGTTTTATCTATATCTATTTTTAATATGTGTTTTACAAGTGAAGCATAGCTCATAAAGGATTCACAGTATTGTGAAATCATATAAGCAGTTTGAATATCTATTATGGGATAAGGTGGCTCATCTATTAATTCAAGTATTGCTAATATGTCTTGTGTTGCATCGAAAAATACTTTGCTTATTTCTGTATTAACCATTAATTTATGTAGTGGTTTATAACCATAATTTTTTGGAATTGCTTTTATATCTATTACAAGGCACCTTTGGTGATATGCAATTTGAATTAGACATATTTGAGGGAAGTAAGATGACCTTTTTCTTATAAACTCTGTATCAACAGTGATAAACTTTGGTTTTATTTTTATTATTGTTTCTATTTCTTTTTCCAGGTCGTTAGTATTTGTTATAAATATGGTATCAAAAGTGTTGTTATTAGTGTCTACCATGTGATTTTAATATATTATTCATCTTGTACAACTATTTCTTCCCTTATTCCCATCAAAAAGTCTTTAAACAGCATTTGTTTTTTTCCTTCAGGTTGTACTACAATGGGTAACAGGTACCCACTTTTACATGATATTCCGTATTCTTTAATAAACCTCATAGGTGCATTTTCATGATTAATATTGTGTGATTTTGCCTTTATTATTTTTACTCTTTTATTATTAATAAAACAGCTTATACCGTTGTATGCTCTTACTTGGTTTAAAATTGTTTTTGAATTATCTATTTTCCAATTAATTGTTTGCTTTTGTACTTTAGAACAAAATGTTGCTTTGTTATGGTCTTGTTTTGTGGGGATAATAGATGAAATATTAATTATAGTATGTAGTAAGAGTTCAGCTCCAATTTTTGAGAGCTTTTCTGATAATGAAGAATAATTATCATCTTCATTTATGGAGGTTTTCTTTGATGATAATATATCACCAGCATCCATTTCATCATTGAGTTTTATTATTGAGACCCCAGTTTCTGTTTCTCCATTTAGTATTGCTGTTTGTATAGGAGAAGCTCCTCTTAATTTAGGAAGCATGGATGGGTGTAGGTTAATACATCCATATTTAGGTACAGATAGTATTCTATTTGGCAATATCACACCATAAGCAACAACTACTATTATATCTAAATTTTGTGGTATATTAGAAAGGGTGGTTTCTACTGGTATGTTATTTTGTTCAGAAAATATTTGAACAGGTGTAGGTAAAACACTTTTACCTCTATTTTTTGGTTTTGGAGGTTTTGTATAAACTTTCAACAGGTTTATACGTTTCTCTTTTGAAAGTAGGTCTAAAGATGGTAACGCAAAAGAGGGGGAAGCCATGAAAACCAGGTTCATACATTACAGACTATAATAAAAACACGAGAGAGTGGGGTAGGTGGGACTTGAACCCACGACCTGCCCGTTATGAGCGGGATGTTCTAACCGACTGAACTACAACCCCATAAACACACCTAGCAAGATACAATTATATTGTTGAATTATATTATAATCAACACTTTTATGCGTGATATGATACTAATAAGGTAGTTATATATTAAACCTTATTACGATCTCATTGATTTTGTATAACTTGACGATATTGCAGTAGTATAAGTAATGATTCTATGATATTATTGTGACAGTATTTTTACTATTCAAGCACAAAAAACAAGTTATATACGTTTATATGTGCTGGATTAGTTAGGATTTATCAGTTATACAAACCTTAAAATGAATTGAATTTAATACGTTTGAGTGTTACATATCTTTCCAACTTGCTGAGTGGTACAAGCATTAGTGATATTTGTATTAGGTGTCAAAGTGTCTGTGCGTTGTACTAATTCATCAATTATTTTTTTTGTTTCTCCTTTTCCAATATACTTGTCAGAACAACTGAGTACAATTTCATTATTTGTTACAATAATTTCAACAAGGACGGTTTCCATATTACTATTATTTATATCAATAAATTCTGTATATTTATTATAAAATCCGATATTAACGGGTATAAAGCCTTCATATCCTACGCGAAATTGTTCCATTTCTTCTTTTGTAAATGATTGTATTATTTGTCCTGTATGAAGTATAATTGGCTCTTTCGTTTTGTTTGGCTTAATACCCATTGTAAATTTTATTTTAAAACTAGCACTAAGACAAAAATCAACATCTAAATTGTTGCGTTGAAGTGTTTGAGTGTAGTGAATAAGTTTTGTAAAAAGTATAAGCATGGTTGAAGCATCATCAGATGTTTCAAAATTCTTTTCAAAAATATGAGAAGCCTTATCAAGGTCTATCTTATATGAACCTTTACTAAGTTCATCTTTACATAATTTTTCTTTAAAATTTTCATTGTTTTGTAATGCTTTACATAATTTTTCTGTAAAATTTTCATTTTTTTGTAATGCTTTGTTATGTATCTTCATAATTAAACTTGGCATATCTACAGTTCCTATATTGACTCTATTTGGGGTGTTTTCACTTTCGGTATTATCTTTTAACACGATAGATTGCGTAAGGTACTCAGCTTTAATGTCTCTAGATTGTATAGTAGCTATTTGTTTATAGCTCACACATGCTGAGCTACTGGAAGAGCTTGTATTTTGAGTACTTGATGACGGCTTTTCTTGAACCTTGACTTTTGGGTGTTGTTGTTTTTTTTTATTTGTATTAAACATCGTAAATCATAATAAATAATTAATTATAAAATATATTATACATATAAAAACACATATTGTCAATAAAAATACATTTAAATAATATTTCTATATAATAATATATGACCAGTTATATTAATATAGGATTAACAAAGTTTATTTTAATTTAGTTAGGTTTGTAAATTTGATATTACTAGCATTCAAAATAATAGAAGTATTATTAATTAATAATACTTGCTCTATATAACAAGGAAACCTTTGATACTTACTATGACATTATAGGCAACGATAACAAAAATGGCTCTGTTATAATATTAAGCTAGATTGAATGGTTATTTTATTGCCTGAAACAATTAAAAGTATTATTTAGCATATGAATTATAGGGTTAAACAACATTTCAGCAATAGTAGGTTCATTAGGAGCAGGAGGTTCAAGATCAGCAGGAGGTTTATAATATTCTATGAATAAAAGTTCCTCACATACTTTTATGTGATCGTATGGTTTATTATCTTTATCTTTTTTATTATCTTTACTTGGTGCAGTGAATAATTTCATTTCAAGGAATTTTTCTTTCATTGTATGTATATCAGTAATATCTTGAAGTTTTTTACCTTTATCTTTACTTGATGCAGTGAATAATTTCATTTCAAGGAATTTTTCTTCCATTATCTGCATATAAATAATATCTTTAATCGTAATATATGAAGTATCAATTTTACCATCACTTTTTCTTGGTACCTCTTTTGATCTTTTTATAATACGATCTTTTATTTCGATTATTTTATTTATGCTATTCATCATTTCACCTATTTTGTTATCTTTTTGTTTAAGGCGCATTACGAACTTTAGAATTTGTTCCGCTGAGCTATCATTTAAAAATAGTGCTTGTTTAACACGCATGAAGGAAGGTTTGGTACTTTTTATGGTTTTCTTGGTACTTTTTATGGTTTTCTCTGTATTTTTAATTGGAGTTTCTATGGTTTCCTCTGTATTTTTAGTTGGAGTTTCTATGGTTTTCTCTGTATTTTTAGTTGGAGTTTCTGTGGTTTCTTTTGTATTTTTAATTTCAAATATTGATATTCTGCCGTAAACATTTTCATGGATTCCAAAATCATTGCACATATATGAATTAAAAATAGATGTTAGAAGAATTGCGTGACCAATTCTAGCATTCGTTAAGGTATGACTTAGTATAATTTCCCTTGATATCCCATCTGACATAACCCATATCCCCGTTTTCAATTGTTTCTGTTTCAATTGTTTCAGTTCTTGTTGTTCTTGTTGCTGTTCTTTTAACATTTTAAGTTAATCTATAATTAACCAATAGTACACTATTTTTTCTAAACTGTCAACAAGAAATAGGTTTAAATAGAATATTTATAATGTATTATATTAATAACTTGCTAGATATAATATTAATGAAATTTGTTTTTTGCTGTGTTAATATAACATAAGTTATAAATGGATATTTGTTTTAATGCAGAAGAGCAGTAAATATATTTTACGTAAGAAGTCTATATCAGTATTAAAAAATAAGGAGGTTACTTCTACTGATTATAGCAGTGTGTGTAGTAAGTTGTATTTTTTTTTGAAGGATAGAAGTTTTGACTCTATAGCAGGTTATTTCCCTCTTAAAAATGAATGTAATATAATACCAGCTTTATATAAATTAAGGAACCAGAAAAAAAGAGTATTACTTCCTTACATACCAAATACTTTAAGTAATGGTTTGCATAAAATGATGTTTCGCGAATGGGATTGTTCTGAATCTAGTTTAGATAAAGATAACAATTTAAAGTTTTTATATCCTAATGATACTTTTCCTTCTGTAAACCCGGATATTATTTGTGCACCTTTTTTAGGTTTTGATCTGAAAAAAAACAGGCTTGGAAGAGGAGGTGGGTTTTATGACAGAACACTTCCTGATTTCAGTAATGTATTGTATATTGGAGTCGGTTATGACTTTCAGAGGTTGTATAATATTATTGATACTGAAGAACATGATATTCCATTTGATCTTGTTATTACAAATAAAGCTATATATTTGTAATGTAACTGTTTGGTGTAATTAATATATTTTTGTATACTAGTAATATACATTGGGTATTAATTTTTGTTTTAACATATCATTAGAGGTTGTTTTGTGGTGTATCCCGAACTTACTTAGTTTTTGTCGTATATTGATAGCTCCTATAATATCCTACATGCTTTTCTGTAAGGAATATGAGTATGTAATGATATCTGTGTTTTTGTTTTGTGTAGCAGGGTTTACAGATTTTCTTGATGGTTATGTTGCTAGGTTATATAAAATACAAACAGATCTTGGTAAATTTCTTGACATTATAGCCGATAAGGTGCTTATTGTTACTATTCTTATAGTTATGGTGAGTATTAAGATTATATCTTCGTATAATGTTATACCTGTGATATTAATAGTGTGTAGAGAGATATCTGTACCTTCCATGCGTGAATTTATGTTTGATAAGTTCAAACAACCTACAAAGGTGGATATTATAGGGAAAATCAAAGCTACATTCCAGTTCATTTGTATTATATTCCTACTTTTAGGGATGTTTAATCAAATTTTGCATAATATAGGGATCATTTTATTATGGATAAGTGCTTTTCTTGGCATAATTTCTGCGGTGAACTATGTTTTAAAGTGTTATTGTAACAGGTGATAGGTAATAGTTTCCATTCCGGGGATTCGCATTAGTAATGTTTTGTTATGGTAAGTGATTTTTTGTAGATAGTCTATGTAATAGGCTGTGCTTCACAGAATAGAGTAACATTTTTCTAGATAGATAATATTTTGAGTAAGAATTAACTAAGTATGTATTCTTATGTTTTTTTTATCTACAAAGAAAGTTAGTATATAACCTTCTTTATAGATAACTAGTTTATTCGTTAGTATTTTATAACTCCTTTTTTTTCTAAATGTATGACAGCAATAAACCATATCATTGCTAGTGCAAGCTGTACTGGGATAAAACTTAGTCCTAGTTTTAGTGCTTCTAGTTTGTCTAGTGAATTATCGCTTGCAATATACCCTATGATGCTATGGTTAATGTAGCCAAAAAACATCATTATCATATTTATTGCTGCACTTGTTATACCTGTATATTTTTCATCTATGTTACACAAGACTTTTGCCATTATTAGTGCTTGGAACGAAGAAAACACTCCTATTATAATATGTAGTGCTATATTTAAATTTACAGATATATCCATATGTATTATACATAACATTGATATGCACATTGCAGCTGCAGAGATTATCAAAAGTGCATTACAAGAAGATGGCCTTGCTGATGCTATGTATCCAAATATTGGAGAGGCAACCATAAGCCCTAAAAATATCAGTGAACCTATGAGTGCAGATTTTTCAGGGCTGTATTCAAATTTCATAGATAGTACTGTTTTTACCCATGCATCTGAATAGCCTTCTAATGGTGCAATCATTAATCCACCCCCTATAGCAATTATAACCCATGCTTTGTTTTTTAATATAAACATAATTTCTTCGGATATAGAAATATGATTATTGTTGCTTGTGTCGGAAATTGAAGGAGAGAACAAAAATGCCAAAACAGCAATAACTGTACCTGAGATAATTAATACTGTTATTACAACATCCCATGATGCATATTCTGACAACATTACAAGGGGTTGGCCCCCATATAAAGCTCCTGTTAGGCCTATTGTAACTGAAATTCCTATCATAAGCCCAAATTTTTCTTTTCCAAAACATGAAACACTTGTTTTGAGAATTGCTATTGCTGCCATTGATGACCCTATACCTGTTACTATCCTTCCAAGGTATAGCATTGTAAAATTATCATAGAACATTGGAACAGTACCTAAAAATGTTAATACTATAAATACAGGTAATGTCCTTTTTGTTCCATACTGATCTACCAGGATTCCACAAGGTATTTGAAATAATGTATAGCTTATGTAATATATTCCACTAAATTGGCCAAATGCTATAGCATCAATAAGGTATTTGTCCATAATATAATTGTTCATCACATTAGGCATTACTCGAATTACATATTGGTATGTATAAAATAGTACTGATACTATCCAAAGTATGAACATTTTATTGTTGAATATAGATTTTTTAGTAGGTAGGCTACTTATATTATTTTCCATTGTATAAATTTTTAATTAAAAAGGTAAAAGAATTATTCACATCAAGAGTGAAAAACAGACATTATATCATATAAATTTGTTTAAAAATAGTAATTTTATTACTATTTTATAAAAATATACGACATTTTATATCATAATTTTATGAATACATGCTATAGCGTTCTTTATAGTGCCTTGCTAGGAAAAATAGTGATGAAACTGCAATTAATATTGGTATTATAATAAGGCCTTTTTGAATATGTTCTACACTGTAGTTAGAACTCACAGTTTGATACTGTATTATATGACCTTGTATAATATGAATAATAGATCCAGTTGACATTATTATCATATTAGCAATGGAACCTACTATTGAACTGAATCTTTTACTTGTATGCTGAACAGACATATATATAATTATTGTTTGGTATGTAGACCCAATACCTATCATAAAATGTAATATGTATGTGTATGCGAAGGTATCAAATTTTATCAATATTATCATACACATTGGTATTAGCATTATAAAACCAAGAAATGAGGTTATAATGTTCAAGTGTTTATCAAATATAGAACTAATAATACCTACTATTGGTGATGATATAGCTAACCCTATCAACAGTGATGATGCTGACGAATAAATAAGGGGGATACTAATATTAGGGTACATTAATGTCATAAATTTATTTGCCCAAGAATCAACATATCCTTCTAACGGACCTACCATTAATCCACCAAAAAGTGGTATAACAAAAATTATTTTATTTTTCAATGCAAATGATAAAAACTCTGAAAGTGTTATGCTATCTGTTTTACCTGAAGAGTTTTCCTTAAGGTTATCAGGCATGCTAAACAGGATAAAAAATGATATTGATAACCCTATGACTACCAATATCATGAATAATTCATGTAATTCTATGTTATGTATTATCATATCTTTGAATACATTTAGTATCGCGTTTACAAGAAAGGTTAACGCGATTAATGAAGGAACTATTATATTAAAATATTTATTGAAAGTTATGAAGGATATGGAATATACTGATATTATAGCGCCTGATGATCCAATAGCTGATATTATTCTTCCGTATGTTGCTAATAATGAACTAGAAGATAAGGCTAGTGGGAGTACCCCTAGCGCTGTTACCAATGAGCATGAAAATAATACTATCCTTGCTGAATATCTATCTAGCAATATACCTATAGGTATATGTGCTATGGAGTATGCAATATAGTACAATCCTGAAAATCTTGCAAATTCAGAAGCGTTCATGTTAAAAGTATCCATGATTTCTTCTGAAAATGTATTAGGTACTAACCTTACAATATATTGAAAGATAAAGAATATAGAAGAACACAATATAGGCAGGACTAGGGATACAAAATTTCCCTTATTTAGTATTTTAAACATATTGATAACTTGCAGTATATGGCAGTATACACACATAGATAATATTGCACAACAAGAAGTATGTTATAAGTTTGTTATTTTTTTATATAATAACAGTAATACTGATAAAATTTCGATCAATAACATATAAATTCACAAGTGAATTTGTAATGGTCATTGTAAATTTGGTAGATTACATTTTAAGCGTATTATTGTTTCGGACTTTGGAACTTGTCAATTCTGAAGTTTTAACTTCATTTAAACACCCTGTTACTATCTGTTCTGTGGTTTCATTTGGTTGTGTAGTAGGTACACTAATGCTTACTTGATGAGCATAATGCTCACCATCTGTTTGGTTAGGATTATGGGTACTTTTATATGGCATTAGATTGCGAAGTTTGTTACCAATATCGTATAAATTTGTTCTAAAGCTTGTAGCATTTTTTTCAAGATCAACAAGACCATTATGTAATTTGGTTAATAGTTTTGTGAAATTATCTAATGTGTCTGTAATATTATGTTTCTTAATGTTTTCAGGTATTACAACACAAGGTATCGGTTCATTTTGACTACCAGTGTAGTAGTTGTTTTCCATTGATATCAATATATAGTATGAATTTATTATTATACTGAACAAAGCAGTAAATTTTTGTATTTTAGTAATAAAGTTCTGTGCTTGTTGTTGAAACTTGTCAGTATCTTTATCAACTATATCAATGTATGGTAAAAGATCTGAGTATAGTTTTTGTGAGATAAGTAAAATAGGTGATTTTTCTATTTGTTCATCTAAACCTTTTACAGTAGTAATTGCTTTCTCTATTGTTGAAAGTAACGATTTGATTTCTTTATATTCTGATGAGAATTCTTGTATTCGTAGTAATAGGTCATATGTTTTGCGTGAAAAGTATGAATACCTTTTAATAGGGTGCATGAATAATTTATAATAATTATTACTATTACAATTAGATGGAATATCAGATGTAGTATCTTTCGAATTCATAAGTGCATATAGTAACATAAATGTAACAATACTATTAATTTAATTCAACGAACAATATATTAATTGATATGTAATAAGGAAAAATAAGAGATGACAATCTTAATATTTTAAGATATATTAGCTATGAATTCTCTGGAGTTATCACTGCTTCCAGTGTAACATTTTTGATCCAAAGAATCTACAGTTAATTTTTCCATTGGTGCCTCAGGAATACTAGTGCACGTCTTATAATTACTATCTGATTTATTTGAGTACTATCTGATTTATTTGAGATATTTTTTGTCTTTTATATCGAGCATTGTCTTCTAATAGTTTCTCATATCCTCTATTGAGTTTCCTATATTCATCTAAAGCTTCTTTGGCCATATAATGGAGACCTTCTTTTTCAAATTCAGATAGTTGTTGAAGAATCTCATATTTTATCGTATCTTTCTCATTGTCAGTAATATTGCAAGTGCTATTATCTTTTTTTTCATTATAACGCTCTTTCACACCTGTTTTCTCTTTTGACTTATAGAATGCTTCTAAGGTATCCCTAAAGACAATATCCGTATTTTCTGGTACTAATGTTCTTGTCATTTTTTTTCTATTATTTTTTCCAATTATTTTAATTAATTTTTTGGTATCATTGGAAGGGTTAAATATCGATAATAATTCTGATTCAGTTATATTTTGTGTATTGAATGGGCTGAGCTTGTCATAATCATCATTGGTCATCATTTTTACAGAGAAATAGTATTCTATATCAGATTCTTTGATTTCTTTAATTTTTTTTATGCTGTTATTGTATTCTTCAGGAATTACTTTGCGTTTGAACGAGCTAGTAAGGCATAATGCAAAATAAGATAGAGGTTCTATTTCCATTGTTTGGAATACATGGTGTGTTTTCATAAATTCTACAGATTTTATTCTCTCTTCAAACAAATGTCTTGCTACACCAGTATACATGGGAAGAGTATCTAAAAGAAATTCTACATAATTTTCTGGGTTTCCTTCTATATTGTTATTATAAATTTTTTTGATTATATTTTTAACTTTAATTAAGTTTATTAGTTTCTCATAACCTGCTCTACATTTGAAACGTTTTAATATCAATGCATGAGTATGGTTATAACGTTCTTTCATTGTATTAGGTATAATCGCTCCGTTGACATAATCTATGGTTCGTAATAGCAATGATTTTTGTCCTTCCATTGGCATGGTATTTTCGAGTTTGATAAAGTAAAAATTAAGATTTTGTGATTCTATATCGTCTATTCTATTATATACCTTTGATTCAGAGTCTGTCCTAGAACTATCATCTATTGAGTCTGTTTTAGAATTTTTATCGCTTTTTTTTTGGCATCGTTTTTTTTTAGGCATTGTATTTATAATGATAATGAAAATATAAATATTTCTTATATAAAAGATAGTTTTATTTAGATATTAGTCAAGTACATCTTATTAAATGATGGAAATATATTGATTATTATTTTATTTTTTATCATTTTTTATCAAAATATAGATTTTTTGAAATATGTTTAATATAAAACATTACCGTTATTACCTAGGCTTGCTATTGTTTGTATCATTGTACTACATATTAAAGCACTCCTGATTATTTATAGATATTATTTTTTTATATAAAAGCTTTAATCAACTTCGTTGATATCATGATCAGAATCGTGTATGTAGGGTTTAAATTGACTAGTTTGTAAAATTGTGCTTGGTACCTGAGAAGTACTACTACATGGTTCAGT
>NW_027649059.1:0-16357 GCF_965637545.1 Phallusia mammillata
CCTTTTCTTGCCTTCTTACACCAAGTAACTCACGTGGTAGCGCAAATCCAAGCTTGTACGGGCGGTTGGTAACCGCCTGTTACCTCAAAACGGCATTCTATTTGAATAAGGTAAGCATCATACTCCTCGGAGTAACTTTTTTCCACTTAATCATCAAAGCAAATAGGTTCCCGGGTGCTTCGGGCCGTTTGTTTCTTTGTTTATTTATTATATGTCATGTTGTTGGGCCTTAAACAACGTCGAAGGGGGCGCCAACGAGGCTCCCCGTGGTGCAGTAGCTGAACTACAGCGCACAGCTGCGCGGGCTGGACGGCTAATTAGCATACGTAATTACGTCATCAGCAGACACGCCGGAGCCGACCCGGCAATTAACGGCTGGCTGCACACACCTGCGTACCTGAACTGGCCATGTAAAAGTCGCAATTAAAGCGCATGAGCGTAAGGAAAACCTGCCGACGGGCTGCAGCAGCTCGGCAATTCAGCAGTTTTCGCTGCTTTTGCCCCGTACTTTACCATACTGGCCACGATGGAAGCGACCCCGATAGTTTTCGATCCTTTTCTTGCCTTCTTACACCAAGTAACTCACGTGGTAGCGCAAATCCAAGCTTGTACGGGCGGTTGGTAACCGCCTGTTACCTCAAAACGGCATTCTATTTGAATAAGGTAAGCATCATACTCCTCGGAGTAACTTTTTTCCACTTAATCATCAAAGCAAATAGGTTCCCGGGTGCTTCGGGCCGTTTGTTTCTTTGTTTATTTATTATATGTCATGTTGTTGGGCCTTAAACAACGTCGAAGGGGGCGCCAACGAGGCTCCCCGTGGTGCAGTAGCTGAACTACAGCGCACAGCTGCGCGGGCTGGACGGCTAATTAGCATACGTAATTACGTCATCAGCAGACACGCCGGAGCCGACCCGGCAATTAACGGCTGGCTGCACACACCTGCGTACCTGAACTGGCCATGTAAAAGTCGCAATTAAAGCGCATGAGCGTAAGGAAAACCTGCCGACGGGCTGCAGCAGCTCGGCAATTCAGCAGTTTTCGCTGCTTTTGCCCCGTACTTTACCATACTGGCCACGATGGAAGCGACCCCGATAGTTTTCGATCCTTTTCTTGCCTTCTTACACCAAGTAACTCACGTGGTAGCGCAAATCCAAGCTTGTACGGGCGGTTGGTAACCGCCTGTTACCTCAAAACGGCATTCTATTTGAATAAGGTAAGCATCATACTCCTCGGAGTAACTTTTTTCCACTTAATCATCAAAGCAAATAGGTTCCCGGGTGCTTCGGGCCGTTTGTTTCTTTGTTTATTTATTATATGTCATGTTGTTGGGCCTTAAACAACGTCGAAGGGGGCGCCAACGAGGCTCCCCGTGGTGCAGTAGCTGAACTACAGCGCACAGCTGCGCGGGCTGGACGGCTAATTAGCATACGTAATTACGTCATCAGCAGACACGCCGGAGCCGACCCGGCAATTAACGGCTGGCTGCACACACCTGCGTACCTGAACTGGCCATGTAAAAGTCGCAATTAAAGCGCATGAGCGTAAGGAAAACCTGCCGACGGGCTGCAGCAGCTCGGCAATTCAGCAGTTTTCGCTGCTTTTGCCCCGTACTTTACCATACTGGCCACGATGGAAGCGACCCCGATAGTTTTCGATCCTTTTCTTGCCTTCTTACACCAAGTAACTCACGTGGTAGCGCAAATCCAAGCTTGTACGGGCGGTTGGTAACCGCCTGTTACCTCAAAACGGCATTCTATTTGAATAAGGTAAGCATCATACTCCTCGGAGTAACTTTTTTCCACTTAATCATCAAAGCAAATAGGTTCCCGGGTGCTTCGGGCCGTTTGTTTCTTTGTTTATTTATTATATGTCATGTTGTTGGGCCTTAAACAACGTCGAAGGGGGCGCCAACGAGGCTCCCCGTGGTGCAGTAGCTGAACTACAGCGCACAGCTGCGCGGGCTGGACGGCTAATTAGCATACGTAATTACGTCATCAGCAGACACGCCGGAGCCGACCCGGCAATTAACGGCTGGCTGCACACACCTGCGTACCTGAACTGGCCATGTAAAAGTCGCAATTAAAGCGCATGAGCGTAAGGAAAACCTGCCGACGGGCTGCAGCAGCTCGGCAATTCAGCAGTTTTCGCTGCTTTTGCCCCGTACTTTACCATACTGGCCACGATGGAAGCGACCCCGATAGTTTTCGATCCTTTTCTTGCCTTCTTACACCAAGTAACTCACGTGGTAGCGCAAATCCAAGCTTGTACGGGCGGTTGGTAACCGCCTGTTACCTCAAAACGGCATTCTATTTGAATAAGGTAAGCATCATACTCCTCGGAGTAACTTTTTTCCACTTAATCATCAAAGCAAATAGGTTCCCGGGTGCTTCGGGCCGTTTGTTTCTTTGTTTATTTATTATATGTCATGTTGTTGGGCCTTAAACAACGTCGAAGGGGGCGCCAACGAGGCTCCCCGTGGTGCAGTAGCTGAACTACAGCGCACAGCTGCGCGGGCTGGACGGCTAATTAGCATACGTAATTACGTCATCAGCAGACACGCCGGAGCCGACCCGGCAATTAACGGCTGGCTGCACACACCTGCGTACCTGAACTGGCCATGTAAAAGTCGCAATTAAAGCGCATGAGCGTAAGGAAAACCTGCCGACGGGCTGCAGCAGCTCGGCAATTCAGCAGTTTTCGCTGCTTTTGCCCCGTACTTTACCATACTGGCCACGATGGAAGCGACCCCGATAGTTTTCGATCCTTTTCTTGCCTTCTTACACCAAGTAACTCACGTGGTAGCGCAAATCCAAGCTTGTACGGGCGGTTGGTAACCGCCTGTTACCTCAAAACGGCATTCTATTTGAATAAGGTAAGCATCATACTCCTCGGAGTAACTTTTTTCCACTTAATCATCAAAGCAAATAGGTTCCCGGGTGCTTCGGGCCGTTTGTTTCTTTGTTTATTTATTATATGTCATGTTGTTGGGCCTTAAACAACGTCGAAGGGGGCGCCAACGAGGCTCCCCGTGGTGCAGTAGCTGAACTACAGCGCACAGCTGCGCGGGCTGGACGGCTAATTAGCATACGTAATTACGTCATCAGCAGACACGCCGGAGCCGACCCGGCAATTAACGGCTGGCTGCACACACCTGCGTACCTGAACTGGCCATGTAAAAGTCGCAATTAAAGCGCATGAGCGTAAGGAAAACCTGCCGACGGGCTGCAGCAGCTCGGCAATTCAGCAGTTTTCGCTGCTTTTGCCCCGTACTTTACCATACTGGCCACGATGGAAGCGACCCCGATAGTTTTCGATCCTTTTCTTGCCTTCTTACACCAAGTAACTCACGTGGTAGCGCAAATCCAAGCTTGTACGGGCGGTTGGTAACCGCCTGTTACCTCAAAACGGCATTCTATTTGAATAAGGTAAGCATCATACTCCTCGGAGTAACTTTTTTCCACTTAATCATCAAAGCAAATAGGTTCCCGGGTGCTTCGGGCCGTTTGTTTCTTTGTTTATTTATTATATGTCATGTTGTTGGGCCTTAAACAACGTCGAAGGGGGCGCCAACGAGGCTCCCCGTGGTGCAGTAGCTGAACTACAGCGCACAGCTGCGCGGGCTGGACGGCTAATTAGCATACGTAATTACGTCATCAGCAGACACGCCGGAGCCGACCCGGCAATTAACGGCTGGCTGCACACACCTGCGTACCTGAACTGGCCATGTAAAAGTCGCAATTAAAGCGCATGAGCGTAAGGAAAACCTGCCGACGGGCTGCAGCAGCTCGGCAATTCAGCAGTTTTCGCTGCTTTTGCCCCGTACTTTACCATACTGGCCACGATGGAAGCGACCCCGATAGTTTTCGATCCTTTTCTTGCCTTCTTACACCAAGTAACTCACGTGGTAGCGCAAATCCAAGCTTGTACGGGCGGTTGGTAACCGCCTGTTACCTCAAAACGGCATTCTATTTGAATAAGGTAAGCATCATACTCCTCGGAGTAACTTTTTTCCACTTAATCATCAAAGCAAATAGGTTCCCGGGTGCTTCGGGCCGTTTGTTTCTTTGTTTATTTATTATATGTCATGTTGTTGGGCCTTAAACAACGTCGAAGGGGGCGCCAACGAGGCTCCCCGTGGTGCAGTAGCTGAACTACAGCGCACAGCTGCGCGGGCTGGACGGCTAATTAGCATACGTAATTACGTCATCAGCAGACACGCCGGAGCCGACCCGGCAATTAACGGCTGGCTGCACACACCTGCGTACCTGAACTGGCCATGTAAAAGTCGCAATTAAAGCGCATGAGCGTAAGGAAAACCTGCCGACGGGCTGCAGCAGCTCGGCAATTCAGCAGTTTTCGCTGCTTTTGCCCCGTACTTTACCATACTGGCCACGATGGAAGCGACCCCGATAGTTTTCGATCCTTTTCTTGCCTTCTTACACCAAGTAACTCACGTGGTAGCGCAAATCCAAGCTTGTACGGGCGGTTGGTAACCGCCTGTTACCTCAAAACGGCAT
Source organism: Phallusia mammillata (assembly GCF_965637545.1). Lineage (NCBI taxonomy): Eukaryota > Metazoa > Chordata > Ascidiacea > Phlebobranchia > Ascidiidae > Phallusia > Phallusia mammillata. The sequence goes on from NW_027649059.1 coordinate 4,521, forward strand.
TCTATTTGAATAAGGTAAGCATCATACTCCTCGGAGTAACTTTTTTCCACTTAATCATCAAAGCAAATAGGTTCCCGGGTGCTTCGGGCCGTTTGTTTCTTTGTTTATTTATTATATGTCATGTTGTTGGGCCTTAAACAACGTCGAAGGGGGCGCCAACGAGGCTCCCCGTGGTGCAGTAGCTGAACTACAGCGCACAGCTGCGCGGGCTGGACGGCTAATTAGCATACGTAATTACGTCATCAGCAGACACGCCGGAGCCGACCCGGCAATTAACGGCTGGCTGCACACACCTGCGTACCTGAACTGGCCATGTAAAAGTCGCAATTAAAGCGCATGAGCGTAAGGAAAACCTGCCGACGGGCTGCAGCAGCTCGGCAATTCAGCAGTTTTCGCTGCTTTTGCCCCGTACTTTACCATACTGGCCACGATGGAAGCGACCCCGATAGTTTTCGATCCTTTTCTTGCCTTCTTACACCAAGTAACTCACGTGGTAGCGCAAATCCAAGCTTGTACGGGCGGTTGGTAACCGCCTGTTACCTCAAAACGGCATTCTATTTGAATAAGGTAAGCATCATACTCCTCGGAGTAACTTTTTTCCACTTAATCATCAAAGCAAATAGGTTCCCGGGTGCTTCGGGCCGTTTGTTTCTTTGTTTATTTATTATATGTCATGTTGTTGGGCCTTAAACAACGTCGAAGGGGGCGCCAACGAGGCTCCCCGTGGTGCAGTAGCTGAACTACAGCGCACAGCTGCGCGGGCTGGACGGCTAATTAGCATACGTAATTACGTCATCAGCAGACACGCCGGAGCCGACCCGGCAATTAACGGCTGGCTGCACACACCTGCGTACCTGAACTGGCCATGTAAAAGTCGCAATTAAAGCGCATGAGCGTAAGGAAAACCTGCCGACGGGCTGCAGCAGCTCGGCAATTCAGCAGTTTTCGCTGCTTTTGCCCCGTACTTTACCATACTGGCCACGATGGAAGCGACCCCGATAGTTTTCGATCCTTTTCTTGCCTTCTTACACCAAGTAACTCACGTGGTAGCGCAAATCCAAGCTTGTACGGGCGGTTGGTAACCGCCTGTTACCTCAAAACGGCATTCTATTTGAATAAGGTAAGCATCATACTCCTCGGAGTAACTTTTTTCCACTTAATCATCAAAGCAAATAGGTTCCCGGGTGCTTCGGGCCGTTTGTTTCTTTGTTTATTTATTATATGTCATGTTGTTGGGCCTTAAACAACGTCGAAGGGGGCGCCAACGAGGCTCCCCGTGGTGCAGTAGCTGAACTACAGCGCACAGCTGCGCGGGCTGGACGGCTAATTAGCATACGTAATTACGTCATCAGCAGACACGCCGGAGCCGACCCGGCAATTAACGGCTGGCTGCACACACCTGCGTACCTGAACTGGCCATGTAAAAGTCGCAATTAAAGCGCATGAGCGTAAGGAAAACCTGCCGACGGGCTGCAGCAGCTCGGCAATTCAGCAGTTTTCGCTGCTTTTGCCCCGTACTTTACCATACTGGCCACGATGGAAGCGACCCCGATAGTTTTCGATCCTTTTCTTGCCTTCTTACACCAAGTAACTCACGTGGTAGCGCAAATCCAAGCTTGTACGGGCGGTTGGTAACCGCCTGTTACCTCAAAACGGCATTCTATTTGAATAAGGTAAGCATCATACTCCTCGGAGTAACTTTTTTCCACTTAATCATCAAAGCAAATAGGTTCCCGGGTGCTTCGGGCCGTTTGTTTCTTTGTTTATTTATTATATGTCATGTTGTTGGGCCTTAAACAACGTCGAAGGGGGCGCCAACGAGGCTCCCCGTGGTGCAGTAGCTGAACTACAGCGCACAGCTGCGCGGGCTGGACGGCTAATTAGCATACGTAATTACGTCATCAGCAGACACGCCGGAGCCGACCCGGCAATTAACGGCTGGCTGCACACACCTGCGTACCTGAACTGGCCATGTAAAAGTCGCAATTAAAGCGCATGAGCGTAAGGAAAACCTGCCGACGGGCTGCAGCAGCTCGGCAATTCAGCAGTTTTCGCTGCTTTTGCCCCGTACTTTACCATACTGGCCACGATGGAAGCGACCCCGATAGTTTTCGATCCTTTTCTTGCCTTCTTACACCAAGTAACTCACGTGGTAGCGCAAATCCAAGCTTGTACGGGCGGTTGGTAACCGCCTGTTACCTCAAAACGGCATTCTATTTGAATAAGGTAAGCATCATACTCCTCGGAGTAACTTTTTTCCACTTAATCATCAAAGCAAATAGGTTCCCGGGTGCTTCGGGCCGTTTGTTTCTTTGTTTATTTATTATATGTCATGTTGTTGGGCCTTAAACAACGTCGAAGGGGGCGCCAACGAGGCTCCCCGTGGTGCAGTAGCTGAACTACAGCGCACAGCTGCGCGGGCTGGACGGCTAATTAGCATACGTAATTACGTCATCAGCAGACACGCCGGAGCCGACCCGGCAATTAACGGCTGGCTGCACACACCTGCGTACCTGAACTGGCCATGTAAAAGTCGCAATTAAAGCGCATGAGCGTAAGGAAAACCTGCCGACGGGCCTGCAGCAGCTCGGCAATTCAGCAGTTTTCGCTGCTTTTGCCCCGTACTTTACCATACTGGCCACGATGGAAGCGACCCCGATAGTTTTCGATCCTTTTCTTGCCTTCTTACACCAAGTAACTCACGTGGTAGCGCAAATCCAAGCTTGTACGGGCGGTTGGTAACCGCCTGTTACCTCAAAACGGCATTCTATTTGAATAAGGTAAGCATCATACTCCTCGGAGTAACTTTTTTCCACTTAATCATCAAAGCAAATAGGTTCCCGGGTGCTTCGGGCCGTTTGTTTCTTTGTTTATTTATTATATGTCATGTTGTTGGGCCTTAAACAACGTCGAAGGGGGCGCCAACGAGGCTCCCCGTGGTGCAGTAGCTGAACTACAGCGCACAGCTGCGCGGGCTGGACGGCTAATTAGCATACGTAATTACGTCATCAGCAGACACGCCGGAGCCGACCCGGCAATTAACGGCTGGCTGCACACACCTGCGTACCTGAACTGGCCATGTAAAAGTCGCAATTAAAGCGCATGAGCGTAAGGAAAACCTGCCGACGGGCTGCAGCAGCTCGGCAATTCAGCAGTTTTCGCTGCTTTTGCCCCGTACTTTACCATACTGGCCACGATGGAAGCGACCCCGATAGTTTTCGATCCTTTTCTTGCCTTCTTACACCAAGTAACTCACGTGGTAGCGCAAATCCAAGCTTGTACGGGCGGTTGGTAACCGCCTGTTACCTCAAAACGGCATTCTATTTGAATAAGGTAAGCATCATACTCCTCGGAGTAACTTTTTTCCACTTAATCATCAAAGCAAATAGGTTCCCGGGTGCTTCGGGCCGTTTGTTTCTTTGTTTATTTATTATATGTCATGTTGTTGGGCCTTAAACAACGTCGAAGGGGGCGCCAACGAGGCTCCCCGTGGTGCAGTAGCTGAACTACAGCGCACAGCTGCGCGGGCTGGACGGCTAATTAGCATACGTAATTACGTCATCAGCAGACACGCCGGAGCCGACCCGGCAATTAACGGCTGGCTGCACACACCTGCGTACCTGAACTGGCCATGTAAAAGTCGCAATTAAAGCGCATGAGCGTAAGGAAAACCTGCCGACGGGCTGCAGCAGCTCGGCAATTCAGCAGTTTTCGCTGCTTTTGCCCCGTACTTTACCATACTGGCCACGATGGAAGCGACCCCGATAGTTTTCGATCCTTTTCTTGCCTTCTTACACCAAGTAACTCACGTGGTAGCGCAAATCCAAGCTTGTACGGGCGGTTGGTAACCGCCTGTTACCTCAAAACGGCATTCTATTTGAATAAGGTAAGCATCATACTCCTCGGAGTAACTTTTTTCCACTTAATCATCAAAGCAAATAGGTTCCCGGGTGCTTCGGGCCGTTTGTTTCTTTGTTTATTTATTATATGTCATGTTGTTGGGCCTTAAACAACGTCGAAGGGGGCGCCAACGAGGCTCCCCGTGGTGCAGTAGCTGAACTACAGCGCACAGCTGCGCGGGCTGGACGGCTAATTAGCATACGTAATTACGTCATCAGCAGACACGCCGGAGCCGACCCGGCAATTAACGGCTGGCTGCACACACCTGCGTACCTGAACTGGCCATGTAAAAGTCGCAATTAAAGCGCATGAGCGTAAGGAAAACCTGCCGACGGGCTGCAGCAGCTCGGCAATTCAGCAGTTTTCGCTGCTTTTGCCCCGTACTTTACCATACTGGCCACGATGGAAGCGACCCCGATAGTTTTCGATCCTTTTCTTGCCTTCTTACACCAAGTAACTCACGTGGTAGCGCAAATCCAAGCTTGTACGGGCGGTTGGTAACCGCCTGTTACCTCAAAACGGCATTCTATTTGAATAAGGTAAGCATCATACTCCTCGGAGTAACTTTTTTCCACTTAATCATCAAAGCAAATAGGTTCCCGGGTGCTTCGGGCCGTTTGTTTCTTTGTTTATTTATTATATGTCATGTTGTTGGGCCTTAAACAACGTCGAAGGGGGCGCCAACGAGGCTCCCCGTGGTGCAGTAGCTGAACTACAGCGCACAGCTGCGCGGGCTGGACGGCTAATTAGCATACGTAATTACGTCATCAGCAGACACGCCGGAGCCGACCCGGCAATTAACGGCTGGCTGCACACACCTGCGTACCTGAACTGGCCATGTAAAAGTCGCAATTAAAGCGCATGAGCGTAAGGAAAACCTGCCGACGGGCTGCAGCAGCTCGGCAATTCAGCAGTTTTCGCTGTTTTGCCCCGTACTTTACCATACTGGCCACGATGGAAGCGACCCCGATAGTTTTCGATCCTTTTCTTGCCTTCTTACACCAAGTAACTCACGTGGTAGCGCAAATCCAAGCTTGTACGGGCGGTTGGTAACCGCCTGTTACCTCAAAACGGCATTCTATTTGAATAAGGTAAGCATCATACTCCTCGGAGTAACTTTTTTCCACTTAATCATCAAAGCAAATAGGTTCCCGGGTGCTTCGGGCCGTTTGTTTCTTTGTTTATTTATTATATGTCATGTTGTTGGGCCTTAAACAACGTCGAAGGGGGCGCCAACGAGGCTCCCCGTGGTGCAGTAGCTGAACTACAGCGCACAGCTGCGCGGGCTGGACGGCTAATTAGCATACGTAATTACGTCATCAGCAGACACGCCGGAGCCGACCCGGCAATTAACGGCTGGCTGCACACACCTGCGTACCTGAACTGGCCATGTAAAAGTCGCAATTAAAGCGCATGAGCGTAAGGAAAACCTGCCGACGGGCTGCAGCAGCTCGGCAATTCAGCAGTTTTCGCTGCTTTTGCCCCGTACTTTACCATACTGGCCACGATGGAAGCGACCCCGATAGTTTTCGATCCTTTTCTTGCCTTCTTACACCAAGTAACTCACGTGGTAGCGCAAATCCAAGCTTGTACGGGCGGTTGGTAACCGCCTGTTACCTCAAAACGGCATTCTATTTGAATAAGGTAAGCATCATACTCCTCGGAGTAACTTTTTTCCACTTAATCATCAAAGCAAATAGGTTCCCGGGTGCTTCGGGCCGTTTGTTTCTTTGTTTATTTATTATATGTCATGTTGTTGGGCCTTAAACAACGTCGAAGGGGGCGCCAACGAGGCTCCCCGTGGTGCAGTAGCTGAACTACAGCGCACAGCTGCGCGGGCTGGACGGCTAATTAGCATACGTAATTACGTCATCAGCAGACACGCCGGAGCCGACCCGGCAATTAACGGCTGGCTGCACACACCTGCGTACCTGAACTGGCCATGTAAAAGTCGCAATTAAAGCGCATGAGCGTAAGGAAAACCTGCCGACGGGCTGCAGCAGCTCGGCAATTCAGCAGTTTTCGCTGCTTTTGCCCCGTACTTTACCATACTGGCCACGATGGAAGCGACCCCGATAGTTTTCGATCCTTTTCTTGCCTTCTTACACCAAGTAACTCACGTGGTAGCGCAAATCCAAGCTTGTACGGGCGGTTGGTAACCGCCTGTTACCTCAAAACGGCATTCTATTTGAATAAGGTAAGCATCATACTCCTCGGAGTAACTTTTTTCCACTTAATCATCAAAGCAAATAGGTTCCCGGGTGCTTCGGGCCGTTTGTTTCTTTGTTTATTTATTATATGTCATGTTGTTGGGCCTTAAACAACGTCGAAGGGGGCGCCAACGAGGCTCCCCGTGGTGCAGTAGCTGAACTACAGCGCACAGCTGCGCGGGCTGGACGGCTAATTAGCATACGTAATTACGTCATCAGCAGACACGCCGGAGCCGACCCGGCAATTAACGGCTGGCTGCACACACCTGCGTACCTGAACTGGCCATGTAAAAGTCGCAATTAAAGCGCATGAGCGTAAGGAAAACCTGCCGACGGGCTGCAGCAGCTCGGCAATTCAGCAGTTTTCGCTGCTTTTGCCCCGTACTTTACCATACTGGCCACGATGGAAGCGACCCCGATAGTTTTCGATCCTTTTCTTGCCTTCTTACACCAAGTAACTCACGTGGTAGCGCAAATCCAAGCTTGTACGGGCGGTTGGTAACCGCCTGTTACCTCAAAACGGCATTCTATTTGAATAAGGTAAGCATCATACTCCTCGGAGTAACTTTTTTCCACTTAATCATCAAAGCAAATAGGTTCCCGGGTGCTTCGGGCCGTTTGTTTCTTTGTTTATTTATTATATGTCATGTTGTTGGGCCTTAAACAACGTCGAAGGGGGCGCCAACGAGGCTCCCCGTGGTGCAGTAGCTGAACTACAGCGCACAGCTGCGCGGGCTGGACGGCTAATTAGCATACGTAATTACGTCATCAGCAGACACGCCGGAGCCGACCCGGCAATTAACGGCTGGCTGCACACACCTGCGTACCTGAACTGGCCATGTAAAAGTCGCAATTAAAGCGCATGAGCGTAAGGAAAACCTGCCGACGGGCTGCAGCAGCTCGGCAATTCAGCAGTTTTCGCTGCTTTTGCCCCGTACTTTACCATACTGGCCACGATGGAAGCGACCCCGATAGTTTTCGATCCTTTTCTTGCCTTCTTACACCAAGTAACTCACGTGGTAGCGCAAATCCAAGCTTGTACGGGCGGTTGGTAACCGCCTGTTACCTCAAAACGGCATTCTATTTGAATAAGGTAAGCATCATACTCCTCGGAGTAACTTTTTTCCACTTAATCATCAAAGCAAATAGGTTCCCGGGTGCTTCGGGCCGTTTGTTTCTTTGTTTATTTATTATATGTCATGTTGTTGGGCCTTAAACAACGTCGAAGGGGGCGCCAACGAGGCTCCCCGTGGTGCAGTAGCTGAACTACAGCGCACAGCTGCGCGGGCTGGACGGCTAATTAGCATACGTAATTACGTCATCAGCAGACACGCCGGAGCCGACCCGGCAATTAACGGCTGGCTGCACACACCTGCGTACCTGAACTGGCCATGTAAAAGTCGCAATTAAAGCGCATGAGCGTAAGGAAAACCTGCCGACGGGCTGCAGCAGCTCGGCAATTCAGCAGTTTTCGCTGCTTTTGCCCCGTACTTTACCATACTGGCCACGATGGAAGCGACCCCGATAGTTTTCGATCCTTTTCTTGCCTTCTTACACCAAGTAACTCACGTGGTAGCGCAAATCCAAGCTTGTACGGGCGGTTGGTAACCGCCTGTTACCTCAAAACGGCATTCTATTTGAATAAGGTAAGCATCATACTCCTCGGAGTAACTTTTTTCCACTTAATCATCAAAGCAAATAGGTTCCCGGGTGCTTCGGGCCGTTTGTTTCTTTGTTTATTTATTATATGTCATGTTGTTGGGCCTTAAACAACGTCGAAGGGGGCGCCAACGAGGCTCCCCGTGGTGCAGTAGCTGAACTACAGCGCACAGCTGCGCGGGCTGGACGGCTAATTAGCATACGTAATTACGTCATCAGCAGACACGCCGGAGCCGACCCGGCAATTAACGGCTGGCTGCACACACCTGCGTACCTGAACTGGCCATGTAAAAGTCGCAATTAAAGCGCATGAGCGTAAGGAAAACCTGCCGACGGGCTGCAGCAGCTCGGCAATTCAGCAGTTTTCGCTGCTTTTGCCCCGTACTTTACCATACTGGCCACGATGGAAGCGACCCCGATAGTTTTCGATCCTTTTCTTGCCTTCTTACACCAAGTAACTCACGTGGTAGCGCAAATCCAAGCTTGTACGGGCGGTTGGTAACCGCCTGTTACCTCAAAACGGCATTCTATTTGAATAAGGTAAGCATCATACTCCTCGGAGTAACTTTTTTCCACTTAATCATCAAAGCAAATAGGTTCCCGGGTGCTTCGGGCCGTTTGTTTCTTTGTTTATTTATTATATGTCATGTTGTTGGGCCTTAAACAACGTCGAAGGGGGCGCCAACGAGGCTCCCCGTGGTGCAGTAGCTGAACTACAGCGCACAGCTGCGCGGGCTGGACGGCTAATTAGCATACGTAATTACGTCATCAGCAGACACGCCGGAGCCGACCCGGCAATTAACGGCTGGCTGCACACACCTGCGTACCTGAACTGGCCATGTAAAAGTCGCAATTAAAGCGCATGAGCGTAAGGAAAACCTGCCGACGGGCTGCAGCAGCTCGGCAATTCAGCAGTTTTCGCTGCTTTTGCCCCGTACTTTACCATACTGGCCACGATGGAAGCGACCCCGATAGTTTTCGATCCTTTTCTTGCCTTCTTACACCAAGTAACTCACGTGGTAGCGCAAATCCAAGCTTGTACGGGCGGTTGGTAACCGCCTGTTACCTCAAAACGGCATTCTATTTGAATAAGGTAAGCATCATACTCCTCGGAGTAACTTTTTTCCACTTAATCATCAAAGCAAATAGGTTCCCGGGTGCTTCGGGCCGTTTGTTTCTTTGTTTATTTATTATATGTCATGTTGTTGGGCCTTAAACAACGTCGAAGGGGGCGCCAACGAGGCTCCCCGTGGTGCAGTAGCTGAACTACAGCGCACAGCTGCGCGGGCTGGACGGCTAATTAGCATACGTAATTACGTCATCAGCAGACACGCCGGAGCCGACCCGGCAATTAACGGCTGGCTGCACACACCTGCGTACCTGAACTGGCCATGTAAAAGTCGCAATTAAAGCGCATGAGCGTAAGGAAAACCTGCCGACGGGCTGCAGCAGCTCGGCAATTCAGCAGTTTTCGCTGCTTTTGCCCCGTACTTTACCATACTGGCCACGATGGAAGCGACCCCGATAGTTTTCGATCCTTTTCTTGCCTTCTTACACCAAGTAACTCACGTGGTAGCGCAAATCCAAGCTTGTACGGGCGGTTGGTAACCGCCTGTTACCTCAAAACGGCATTCTATTTGAATAAGGTAAGCATCATACTCCTCGGAGTAACTTTTTTCCACTTAATCATCAAAGCAAATAGGTTCCCGGGTGCTTCGGGCCGTTTGTTTCTTTGTTTATTTATTATATGTCATGTTGTTGGGCCTTAAACAACGTCGAAGGGGGCGCCAACGAGGCTCCCCGTGGTGCAGTAGCTGAACTACAGCGCACAGCTGCGCGGGCTGGACGGCTAATTAGCATACGTAATTACGTCATCAGCAGACACGCCGGAGCCGACCCGGCAATTAACGGCTGGCTGCACACACCTGCGTACCTGAACTGGCCATGTAAAAGTCGCAATTAAAGCGCATGAGCGTAAGGAAAACCTGCCGACGGGCTGCAGCAGCTCGGCAATTCAGCAGTTTTCGCTGCTTTTGCCCCGTACTTTACCATACTGGCCACGATGGAAGCGACCCCGATAGTTTTCGATCCTTTTCTTGCCTTCTTACACCAAGTAACTCACGTGGTAGCGCAAATCCAAGCTTGTACGGGCGGTTGGTAACCGCCTGTTACCTCAAAACGGCATTCTATTTGAATAAGGTAAGCATCATACTCCTCGGAGTAACTTTTTTCCACTTAATCATCAAAGCAAATAGGTTCCCGGGTGCTTCGGGCCGTTTGTTTCTTTGTTTATTTATTATATGTCATGTTGTTGGGCCTTAAACAACGTCGAAGGGGGCGCCAACGAGGCTCCCCGTGGTGCAGTAGCTGAACTACAGCGCACAGCTGCGCGGGCTGGACGGCTAATTAGCATACGTAATTACGTCATCAGCAGACACGCCGGAGCCGACCCGGCAATTAACGGCTGGCTGCACACACCTGCGTACCTGAACTGGCCATGTAAAAGTCGCAATTAAAGCGCATGAGCGTAAGGAAAACCTGCCGACGGGCTGCAGCAGCTCGGCAATTCAGCAGTTTTCGCTGCTTTTGCCCCGTACTTTACCATACTGGCCACGATGGAAGCGACCCCGATAGTTTTCGATCCTTTTCTTGCCTTCTTACACCAAGTAACTCACGTGGTAGCGCAAATCCAAGCTTGTACGGGCGGTTGGTAACCGCCTGTTACCTCAAAACGGCATTCTATTTGAATAAGGTAAGCATCATACTCCTCGGAGTAACTTTTTTCCACTTAATCATCAAAGCAAATAGGTTCCCGGGTGCTTCGGGCCGTTTGTTTCTTTGTTTATTTATTATATGTCATGTTGTTGGGCCTTAAACAACGTCGAAGGGGGCGCCAACGAGGCTCCCCGTGGTGCAGTAGCTGAACTACAGCGCACAGCTGCGCGGGCTGGACGGCTAATTAGCATACGTAATTACGTCATCAGCAGACACGCCGGAGCCGACCCGGCAATTAACGGCTGGCTGCACACACCTGCGTACCTGAACTGGCCATGTAAAAGTCGCAATTAAAGCGCATGAGCGTAAGGAAAACCTGCCGACGGGCTGCAGCAGCTCGGCAATTCAGCAGTTTTCGCTGCTTTTGCCCCGTACTTTACCATACTGGCCACGATGGAAGCGACCCCGATAGTTTTCGATCCTTTTCTTGCCTTCTTACACCAAGTAACTCACGTGGTAGCGCAAATCCAAGCTTGTACGGGCGGTTGGTAACCGCCTGTTACCTCAAAACGGCATTCTATTTGAATAAGGTAAGCATCATACTCCTCGGAGTAACTTTTTTCCACTTAATCATCAAAGCAAATAGGTTCCCGGGTGCTTCGGGCCGTTTGTTTCTTTGTTTATTTATTATATGTCATGTTGTTGGGCCTTAAACAACGTCGAAGGGGGCGCCAACGAGGCTCCCCGTGGTGCAGTAGCTGAACTACAGCGCACAGCTGCGCGGGCTGGACGGCTAATTAGCATACGTAATTACGTCATCAGCAGACACGCCGGAGCCGACCCGGCAATTAACGGCTGGCTGCACACACCTGCGTACCTGAACTGGCCATGTAAAAGTCGCAATTAAAGCGCATGAGCGTAAGGAAAACCTGCCGACGGGCTGCAGCAGCTCGGCAATTCAGCAGTTTTCGCTGCTTTTGCCCCGTACTTTACCATACTGGCCACGATGGAAGCGACCCCGATAGTTTTCGATCCTTTTCTTGCCTTCTTACACCAAGTAACTCACGTGGTAGCGCAAATCCAAGCTTGTACGGGCGGTTGGTAACCGCCCTGTTACCTCAAAACGGCATTCTATTTGAATAAGGTAAGCATCATACTCCTCGGAGTAACTTTTTTCCACTTAATCATCAAAGCAAATAGGTTCCCGGGTGCTTCGGGCCGTTTGTTTCTTTGTTTATTTATTATATGTCATGTTGTTGGGCCTTAAACAACGTCGAAGGGGGCGCCAACGAGGCTCCCCGTGGTGCAGTAGCTGAACTACAGCGCACAGCTGCGCGGGCTGGACGGCTAATT
>NW_027649060.1:0-16333 GCF_965637545.1 Phallusia mammillata
AACGAGGCAAACATCACCTGCAAAGGGGGCGGCAAATTCGGTTCAGTGCTTCGTGAGTTATCGACTTGAAAAGTTGCAACTTTTGACAAAAATGCTCAGTTTTTGCTGAAAATCACTTTTTGCACAGGGCGATACAGAAGTCCGATTGGGCTGTCACTTTGCATATGCGTTTTGCCAACGAGGCAAACATCACCTGCAAAGGGGCGTCAAATTCGGTTCAGTGCTTCGTGAGTTATCGACTTGAAAAGTTGCAACTTTTGACAAAAATGCTCAGTTTTTGCTGAAAATCACTTTTTGCACAGGGCGATACAGAAGTCCGATTGGGCTGTAACTTTGCATATGCTTTTTGCCAACGAGGCAAACATCACCTGCAAAGGGGCGTCAAATTCGGTTCAGTGCTTCGTGAGTTATCGACTTGAAAAGTTGCAACTTTTGACAAAAATGCTCAGTTTTTGCTGAAAATCACTTTTTGCACAGGGCGATACAGAAGTCCGATTGGGCTGTAACTTTGCATATGCGTTTTGCCAACGAGGCAAACATCACCTGCAAAGGGGCGTCAAATTCGGTTCAGTGCTTCGTGAGTTATCGACTTGAAAAGTTGCAACTTTTGACAAAAATGCTCAGTTTTTGCTGAAAATCACTTTTTGCACAGGGCGATACAGAAGTCCGATTGGGCTGTAACTTTGCATGTGCGTTTTGCCAACGAGGCAAACATCACCTGCAAAGGGGCGTCAAATTCGGTTCAGTGCTTCGTGAGTTATCGACTTGAAAAGATGCAACTTTTGACAAAAATGCTCAGTTTTTGCTGAAAATCACTTTTTGCACAGGGCGATACAGAAGTCCGATTGGGCTGTAACTTTGCATGTGCGTTTTGCCAACGAGGCAAACATCACCTGCAAAGGGGCGGCAAATTCGGTTCAGTGCTTCGTGAGTTATCGACTTGAAAAGTTGCAACTTTTGACAAAAATGCTCAGTTTTTGCTGAAAATCACTTTTTGCACAGGGCGATACAGAAGTCCGATTGGGCTGTAACTTTGCATATGCGTTTTGCCAACGAGGCAAACATCACCTGCAAAGGGGCGTCAAATTCGGTTCAGTGCTTCGTGAGTTATCGACTTGAAAAGTTGCAACTTTTGACAAAAATGCTCAGTTTTTGCTGAAAATCACTTTTTGCACAGGGCGATACAGAAGTCCGATTGGGCTGTAACTTTGCATATGCGTTTTGCCAACGAGGCAAACATCACCTGCAAAGGGGCGTCAAATTCGGATCAGTGCTTCGTGAGTTATCGACTTGAAAAGTTGCAACTTTTGACAAAAATGCTCAGTTTTTGCTGAAAATCACTTTTTGCACAGGGCGATACAGAAGTCCGATTAGGCTGTAACTTTGCATATGCGTTTTGCCAACGAGGCAAACATCACCTGCAAAGGGGCGTCAAATTCGGTTCAGTGCTTCGTGAGTTATCGACTTGAAAAGTTGCAACTTTTGACAAAAATGCTCAGTTTTTGCTGAAAATCACTTTTTGCACAGGGCGATACAGCAGTCCGATTGGGCTGTAACTTTGCATGTGCGTTTTGCCAACGAGGCAAACATCACCTGCAAAGGGGCGTCAAATTCGGTTCAGTGCTTCGTGAGTTATCGACTTGAAAAGTTGCAACTTTTGACAAAAATGCTCAGTTTTTGCTGAAAATCACTTTTTGCACAGGGCGATACAGAAGTCCGATTGGGCTGTAACTTTGCATATGCGTTTTGCCAACGAGGCAAACATCACCTGCAAAGGGGCGGCAAATTCGGTTCAGTGCTTCGTGAGTTATCGACTTGAAAAGTTGCAACTTTTGACAAAAATGCTCAGTTTTTGCTGAAAATCACTTTTTGCACAGGGCGATACAGCAGTCCGATTGGGCTGTAACTTTGCATATGCGTTTTGCCAACGAGGCAAACATCACCTGCAAAGGGGCGTCAAATTCGGTTACGTGGTTCGTGAGTTATCGACTTGACAAGTTACAAATTTTGACAAAACTGCTCAGTTTTTGCTGAAAATCAGTATTTGCACAAGGCGATACAGAAGTCCGATTGGGCTCTAAAATTTGACAAAAATGTTCAGATTTGGCTCGAAATCAGTATTTGCACAGGGCGATACAGAATCCTTTTGGGCTCTACATGTGCACAAGCGTTTTGCCAACGACGCAAATATCGCCTGCAAAGAGGCGTCAAATTTCGTTCATTGGTTCGTGTGTTTTGGAGTTAAAAAGTTACAAAATTTGACAAAAATGCTCAGTTTTGGCTAAAAATCACTTTTTGCACAAGGTGATACAGAAGTCAGCTTGGGTACTTAATGTGTACATGCGTTTTGCCAACGAGGCAAACATCGCCTGCAAAGGGGCGTCAAATTTCGTTCAGTGCTTCGTGAGTTATCGACTTGAAAAGTTGCAACTTTTGACAAAAATGCTCAGTTTTTGCTGAAAATCACTTTTTGCACAGGGCGATACAGAAGTCCGATTGGGCTGTAACTTTGCATGTGCGTTTTGCCAACGAGGCAAACATCACCTGCAAAGGGGCGTCAAATTCGGATCAGTGCTTCGTGAGTTATCGACTTGAAAAGTTGCAACTTTTGACAAAAATGCTCAGTTTTTGCTGAAAATCACTTTTTGCACAGGGCGATACAGAAGTCCGATTGGGCTGTAACTTTGCATATGCGTTTTGCCAACGAGGCAAACATCACCTGCAAAGGTGCGTCAAATTCGGTTCAGTGCTTCGTGAGTTATCGACTTGAAAAGTTGCAACTTTTGACAAAAATGCTCAGTTTTTGCTGAAAATCACTTTTTGCACAGGGCGATACAGCAGTCCGATTGGGCTGTAACTTTGCATGTGCGTTTTGCCAACGAGGCAAACATCACCTGCAAAGGGGCGTCAAATTCGGTTCAGTGCTTCGTGAGTTATCAACTTGAAAAATTGCAACTTTTGACAAAAATGCTCAGTTTTTGCTGAAAATCACTTTTTGCACAGGGCGATACAGAAGTCCGATTGGGCTGTAACTTTGCATATGCGTTTTGCCAACGAGGCAAACATCACCTGCAAAGGGGCGGCAAATTCGGTTCAGTGCTTCGTGAGTTATCGACTTGAAAAGTTACAAATTTTGACAAAAATGCTGAGTTTTTGCTGAAAATCAGTATTTGCACAAGGCGATACAGAAGTCCGATTGGGCTCTAAAATTTGACAAAAATGTTCAGATTTGGCTCGAAATCAGTATTTGCACAGGGCGATACAGAATCCTTTTAGGCTCTACATGTGCACAAGCGTTTTGCCAACGACGCAAATATCGCCTGCAAAGAGGCGTCAAATTTCGTTCATTGGTTCGTATGTTTTGGAGTTAAAAAGTTACAAAATTTGACAAAAATGCTCAGTTTTGGCTGAAAATCACTTTTTGCACGAGGTGATACAGAAGTCAGCTTGGGTACTTAATGTGTACATGCGTTTTGCCAACGAGGCAAACATCGCCTGCAAAGAGGCGTCAAATTTCGTTCAGTGGTTCGTGAGTTATCGACTTGAAAAGTTGCAACTTTTGACAAAAATGCTCAGTTTTTGCTGAAAATCACTTTTTGCACAGGGCGATACAGAAGTCCGATTGGGCTGTAACTTTGCATATGCGTTTTGCCAACGAGGCAAACATCACCTGCAAAGGGGCGTCAAATTCGGTTCAGTGCTTCGTGAGTTATCGACTTGAAAAGTTGCAACTTTTGACAAAAATGTTCAGATTTGGCTGGAAATCAGTATTTGCACAGGGCGATACAGAAGTCCGATTGGGCTCTTAAATTTGACAAAAATGTTCTGTTTCGGGTGAAAATTAGTTTTTGCACGGGCGATACGGAAGTCCGAATGGCTCTACATGTGCACAAGCGTTCTGCCAACGAGGTAAATATCGCCTGCAAAGAGGTGTCAAATTTCGATCATTGGTTCGTGAGTTATAGAGTTGAAAAATTACAAAATTTGACAAAAATGCTCAGTTTTGGCTGGAAATCAGTATTTGCACAGGGCGATACAGAAGTCCGATTGGGCTCCAAAATTTGACAAAAATGTTCCGTTTTGGGTAAAAATTAGTTTTTGCACAGGGCGATACAGAAGTCCGATTGGGATCTACATGTGCACAAGCGTTTTGCCATCGAGGCAAACATCACCTGCAAAGGGGCGTCAAATTCGGTTCAGTGCTTCGTGAGTTATCGACTTGAAAAGTTGCAACTTTTGACAAAAATGCTCAGTTTTTGCTGAAAATCACTTTTTGCACAGGGCGATACAGAAGTCCGATTGGGCTGTAACTTTGCATATGCGTTTCGCCAACGAGGCAAACATCACCTGCAAAGGGGCGTCAAATTCGGTTCAGTGCTTCGTGAGTTATCGACTTGAAAAGTTGCAACTTTTGACAAAAATGCTCAGTTTTTGCTGAAAATCACTTTTTGCACAGGGCGATACAGAAGTCCGATTGGGCTCTAAAATTTGACAAAAGTGTTCAGATTTGGCTGGAAATCAGTATTTGCACAGGGCGATACAGAAGTCCGATTGGGCTCTTAAATTTGACAAAAATGTTCTGTTTCGGGTGAAAATTAGTTTTTGCACGGGCGATACGGAAGTCCGAATGGGCTCTACATGTGCACAAGCGTTCTGCCAACGAGGTAAATATCGCCTGCAAAGAGGTGTCAAATTTCGATCATTGGTTCGTGAGTTATAGAGTTGAAAAATTACAAAATTTGACAAAAATGCTCAGTTTTGGCTGGAAATCAGTATTTGCACAGGGCGATACAGAAGTCCGATTGGGCTCCAAAATTTGACAAAAATGTTCAGTTTTGGGTAAAAATTAGTTTTTGCACAGGGCGATACAGAAGTCCGATTGGGATCTACATGTGCACAAGCGTTTTGCCATCGAGGCAAACATCACCTGCAAAGGGGCGTCAAATTTCGTTCAGTGCTTCGTGAGTTATCGACTTGAAAAGTTGCAACTTTTGACAAAAATGCTCAGTTTTTGCTGAAAATCACTTTTTGCACAGGGCGATACAAAAGTCCGATTGGGCTGTAACTTTGCATATGCGTTTTGCCAACGAGGCAAACATCACCTGCAAAGGGGCGTCAATTTCGGTTCAGTGCTTCGTGAGTTATCGACTTGAAAAGTTGCAACTTTTGACAAAAATGCTCAGTTTTTGCTGAAAATCACTTTTTGCACAGGGCGATACAGAAGTCCGATTGGGCTGTAACTTTGCATGTGCGTTTTGCCAACGAGGCAAACATCACCTGCAAAGGGGCGTCAAATTCGGATCAGTGCTTCGTGAGTTATCGACTTGAAAAGTTGCAACTTTTGACAAAAATGCTCAGTTTTTGCTGAAAATCACTTTTTGCACAGGGCGATACAGAAGTCCGATTGGGCTGTAACTTTGCATATGCGTTTTGCCAACGAGGCAAACATCACCTGCAAAGGTGCGTCAAATTCGGTTCAGTGCTTCGTGAGTTATCGACTTGAAAAGTTGCAACTTTTGACAAAAATGCTCAGTTTTTGCTGAAAATCACTTTTTGCACAGGGCGATACAGCAGTCCGATTGGGCTGTAACTTTGCATGTGCGTTTTGCCAACGAGGCAAACATCACCTGCAAAGGGGCGTCAAATTCGGTTCAGTGCTTCGTGAGTTATCAACTTGAAAAATTGCAACTTTTGACAAAAATGCTCAGTTTTTGCTGAAAATCACTTTTTGCACAGGGCGATACAGAAGTCCGATTGGGCTGTAACTTTGCATATGCGTTTTGCCAACGAGGCAAACATCACCTGCAAAGGGGCGGCAAATTCGGTTCAGTGCTTCGTGAGTTATCGACTTGAAAAGTTGCAACTTTTGACAAAAATGCTCAGTTTTTGCTGAAAATCACTTTTTGCACAGGGCGATACAGCAGTCCGATTGGGCTGTAACTTTGCATATGCGTTTTGCCAACGAGGCAAACATCACCTGCAAAGGGGCGTCAAATTCGGATCAGTGGTTCGTGAGTTATCGACTTGACAAGTTACAAATTTTGACAAAAATGCTGAGTTTTTGCTGAAAATCAGTATTTGCACAAGGCGATACAGAAGTCCGATTGGGCTCTAAAATTTGACAAAAATGTTCAGATTTGGCTCGAAATCAGTATTTGCACAGGGCGATACAGAATCCTTTTGGGCTCTACATGTGCACAAGCGTTTTGCCAACGACGCAAATATCGCCTGCAAAGAGGCGTCAAATTTCGTTCATTGGTTCGTGTGTTTTGGAGTTAAAAAGTTACAAAATTTGACAAAAATGCTCAGTTTTGGCTGAAAATCACTTTTTGCACAAGGTGATACAGAAGTCAGCTTGGGTACTTAATGTGTACATGCGTTTTGCCAACGAGGCAAACATCGCCTGCAAAGAGGCGTCAAATTTCGTTCAGTGCTTCGTGAGTTATCGACTTGAAAAGTTGCAACTTTTGACAAAAATGCTCAGTTTTTGCTGAAAATCACTTTTTGCACAGGGCGATACAGAAGTCCGATTGGGCTGTAACTTTGCATATGCGTTTTGCCAACGAGGCAAACATCACCTGCAAAGGGGCGGCAAATTCGGTTCAGTGCTTCGTGAGTTATCGACTTGAAAAGTTGCAACTTTTGACAAAAATGTTCAGATTTGGCTGGAAATCAGTATTTGCACAGGGCGATACAGAAGTCCGATTGGGCTCTTAAATTTGACAAAAATGTTCTGTTTCGGGTGAAAATTAGTTTTTGCACGGGCGATACGGAAGTCCGAATGGGCTCTACATGTGCACAAGCGTTCTGCCAACGAGGTAAATATCGCCTGCAAAGAGGTGTCAAATTTCGATCATTGGTTCGTGAGTTATAGAGTTGAAAAATTACAAAATTTGACAAAAATGCTCAGTTTTGGCTGGAAATCAGTATTTGCACAGGGCGATACAGAAGTCCGATTGGGCTCCAAAATTTGACAAAAATGTTCAGTTTTGGGTAAAAATTAGTTTTTGCACAGGGCGATACAGAAGTCCGATTGGGATCTACATGTGCACAAGTGTTTTGCCATCGAGGCAAACATCACCTGCAAAGGGGCGTCAAATTCGGTTCAGTGCTTCGTGAGTTATCGACTTGAAAAGTTGCAACTTTTGACAAAAATGCTCAGTTTTTGCTGAAAATCACTTTTTGCACAGGGCGATACAGAAGTCCGATTGGGCTGTAACTTTGCAAATGCGTTTTGCCAACGAGGCAAACATCACCTGCAAAGAGGCGTCAAATTCGGTTCAGTGCTTCGTGAGTTATCGACTTGAAAAGTTGCAACTTTTGACAAAAATGCTCAGTTTTTGCTGAAAATCACTTTTTGCACAGGGCGATACAGAAGTCCGATTGGGCTCTAAAATTTGACAAAAGTGTTCAGATTTGGCTGGAAATCAGTATTTGCACAGGGCGATACAGAAGTCCGATTGGGGTCTTAAATTTGACAAAAATGTTCTGTTTCGGGTGAAAATTAGTTTTTGCACGGGCGATACGGAAGTCCGAATGGGCTCTACATGTGCACAAGCGTTCTGCCAACGAGGTAAATATCGCCTGCAAAGAGGTGTCAAATTTCGATCATTGGTTCGTGAGTTATAGAGTTGAAAAATTACAAAATTTGACAAAAATGCTCAGTTTTGGCTGGAAATCAGTATTTGCACAGGGCGATACAGAAGTCCGATTGGGCTCCAAAATTTGACAAAAATGTTCAGTTTTGGGTAAAAATTAGTTTTTGCACAGGGCGATACAGAAGTCCGATTGGGATCTACATGTGCACAAGCGTTTTGCCATCGAGGCAAACATCACCTGCAAAGGGGCGTCAAATTCGGTTCAGTGCTTCGTGAGTTATCGACTTGAAAAGTTGCAACTTTTGACAAAAATGCTCAGTTTTTGCTGAAAATCACTTTTTGCACAGGGCGATACAGAAGTCCGATTGGGCTGTAACTTTGCATATGCGTTTTGCCAACGAGGCAAACATCACCTGCAAAGGGGCGTCAAATTCGGTTCAGTGCTTCGTGAGTTATCGACTTGAAAAGTTGCAACTTTTGACAAAAATGCTCAGTTTTTGCTGAAAATCACTTTTTGCACAGGGCGATACAGCAGTCCGATTGGGCTGTAACTTTGCATATGCGTTTTGCCAACGAGGCAAACATCACCTGCAAAGGGGCGTCAAATTCGGTTACGTGGTTCGTGAGTTATCGACTTGACAAGTTACAAATTTTGACAAAAATGCTGAGTTTTTGCTGAAAATCAGTATTTGCACAAGGCGATACAGAAGTCCGATTGGGCTCTAAAATTTGACAAAAATGTTCAGATTTGGCTCGAAATCAGTATTTGCACAGGGCGATACAGAATCCTTTTGGGCTCTACATGTGCACAAGCGTTTTGCCAACGACGCAAATATCGCCTGCAAAGAGGCGTCAAATTTCGTTCATTGGTTCGTGTGTTTTGGAGTTAAAAAGTTACAAAATTTGACAAAAATGCTCAGTTTTGGCTAAAAATCACTTTTTGCACAAGGTGATACAGAAGTCAGCTTGGGTACTTAATGTGTACATGCGTTTTGTCAACGAGGCAAACATCGCCTGCAAAGGGGCGTCAAATTTCGTTCAGTGCTTCGTGAGTTATCGACTTGAAAAGTTGCAACTTTTGACAAAAATGCTCAGTTTTTGCTGAAAATCACTTTTTGCACAGGGCGATACAGAAGTCCGATTGGGCTGTAACTTTGCATATGCGTTTTGCCAACGAGGCAAACATCACCTGCAAAGGGGCGTCAAATTCGGTTCAGTGCTTCGTGAGTTATCGACTTGAAAAGTTGCAACTTTTGACAAAAATGCTCAGTTTTTGCTGAAAATCACTTTTTGCACAGGGCGATACAGCAGTCCGATTGGGCTGTAACTTTGCATGTGCGTTTTGCCAACGAGGCAAACATCACCTGCAAAGGGGCGTCAAATTCGGATCAGTGTTTCGTGAGTTATCGACTTGAAAAGTTGCAACTTTTGACAAAAATGCTCAGTTTTTGCTGAAAATCACTTTTTGCACAGGGCGATACAGAAGACCGATTGGGCTGTAACTTTGCATGTGCGTTTTGCCAACGAGGCAAACATCACCTGCAAAGGTGCGTCAATTTCGGTTCAGTGCTTCGTGAGTTATCGACTTGAAAAGTTGCAACTTTTGACAAAAATGCTCAGTTTTTGCTGAAAATCACTTTTTGCACAGGGCGATAGAGCAGTCCGATTGGGCTGTAACTTTGCATGTGCGTTTTGCCATCGAGGCAAACATCACCTGCAAAGGGGCGTCAAATTCGGTTCAGTGCTTCGTGAGTTATCGACTTGAAAAGTTGCAACTTTTGACAAAAATGCTCAGTTTTTGCTGAAAATCACTTTTTGCACAGGGCGATACAGCAGTCCGATTGGGCTGTAACTTTGCATGTGCGTTTTGCCAACGAGGCAAACATCACCTGCAAAGGGGCGTCAAATTCGGTTCAGTGCTTCGTGAGTTATCAACTTGAAAAATTGCAACTTTTGACAAAAATGCTCAGTTTTTGCTGAAAATCACTTTTTGCACAGGGCGATACAGAAGTCCGATTGGGCTGTAACTTTGCATATGCGTTTTGCCAACGAGGCAAACATCACCTGCAAAGGGGCGGCAAATTCGGTTCAGTGCTTCGTGAGTTATCGACTTGAAAAGTTGCAACTTTTGACAAAAATGCTCAGTTTTTGCTGAAAATCACTTTTTGCACAGGGCGATACAGCAGTCCGATTGGGCTGTAACTTTGCATATGCGTTTTGCCAACGAGGCAAACATCACCTGCAAAGGGGCGTCAAATTCGGTTACGTGGTTCGTGAGTTATCGACTTGACAAGTTACAAATTTTGACAAAAATGCTGAGTTTTTGCTGAAAATCAGTATTTGCACAAGGCGATACAGAAGTCCGATTGGGCTCTAAAATTTGACAAAAATGTTCAGATTTGGCTCGAAATCAGTATTTGCACAGGGCGATACAGAATCCTTTTGGGCTCTACATGTGCACAAGCGTTTTGCCAACGACGCAAATATCGCCTGCAAAGAGGCGTCAAATTTCGTTCATTGGTTCGTGTGTTTTGGAGTTAAAAAGTTACAAAATTTGACAAAAATGCTCAGTTTTGGCTGAAAATCACTTTTTGCACAAGGTGATACAGAAGTCAGCTTGGGTACTTAATGTGTACATGCGTTTTGCCAACGAGGCAAACATCGCCTGCAAAGAGGCGTCAAATTTCGTTCAGTGCTTCGTGAGTTATCGACTTGAAAAGTTGCAACTTTTGACAAAAATGCTCAGTTTTTGCTGAAAATCACTTTTTGCACAGGGCGATACAGAAGTCGGATTGGGCTGTAACTTTGCATATGCGTTTTGCCAACGAGGCAAACATCACCTGCAAAGGGGCGTCAAATTCGGTTCAGTGCTTCGTGAGTTATCGACTTGAAAAGTTGCAACTTTTGACAAAAATGTTCAGATTTGGCTGGAAATCAGTATTTGCACAGGGCGATACAGAAGTCCGATTGGGCTCTTAAATTTGACAAAAATGTTCTGTTTCGGGTGAAAATTAGTTTTTGCACGGGCGATACGGAAGTCCGAATGGGCTCTACATGTGCACAAGCGTTCTGCCAACGAGGTAAATATCGCCTGCAAAGAGGTGTCAAATTTCGATCATTGGTTCGTGAGTTATAGAGTTGAAAAATTACAAAATTTGACAAAAATGCTCAGTTTTGGCTGGAAATCAGTATTTGCACAGGGCGATACAGAAGTCCGATTGGGCTCCAAAATTTGACAAAAATGTTCAGTTTTGGGTAAAAATTAGTTTTTGCACAGGGCGATACAGAAGTCCGATTGGGATCTACATGTGCACAAGTGTTTTGCCATCGAGGCAAACATCACCTGCAAAGGGGCGTCAAATTCGGTTCAGTGCTTCGTGAGTTATCGACTTGAAAAGTTGCAACTTTTGACAAAAATGCTCAGTTTTTGCTGAAAATCACTTTTTGCACAGGGCGATACAGAAGTCCGATTGGGCTGTAACTTTGCATATGCGTTTTGCCAACGAGGCAAACATCACCTGCAAAGAGGCGTCAAATTCGGTTCAGTGCTTCGTGAGTTATCGACTTGAAAAGTTGCAACTTTTGACAAAAATGCTCAGTTTTTGCTGAAAATCACTTTTTGCACAGGGCGATACAGAAGTCCGATTGGGCTCTAAAATTTGACAAAAGTGTTCAGATTTGGCTGGAAATCAGTATTTGCACAGGGCGATACAGAAGTCCGATTGGGCTCTTAAATTTGACAAAAATGTTCTGTTTCGGGTGAAAATTAGTTTTTGCACGGGCGATACGGAAGTCCGAATGGGCTCTACATGTGCACAAGCGTTCTGCCAACGAGGTAAATATCGCCTGCAAAGAGGTGTCAAATTTCGATCATTGGTTCGTGAGTTATAGAGTTGAAAAATTACAAAATTTGACAAAAATGCTCAGTTTTGGCTGGAAATCAGTATTTGCACAGGGCGATACAGAAGTCCGATTGGGCTCCAAAATTTGACAAAAATGTTCAGTTTTGGGTAAAAATTAGTTTTTGCACAGGGCGATACAGAAGTCCGATTGGGATCTACATGTGCACAAGCGTTTTGCCAACGAGGCAAACATCACCTGCAAAGGGGCGTCAAATTCGGTTCAGTGCTTCGTGAGTTATCGACTTGAAAAGTTGCAACTTTTGACAAAAATGCTCAGTTTTTGCTGAAAATCACTTTTTGCACAGGGCGATACAGAAGTCCGATTGGGCTGTAACTTTGCATATGCGTTTTGCCAACGAGGCAAACATCACCTGCAAAGGGGCGTCAAATTCGGTTCAGTGCTTCGTGAGTTATCGACTTGAAAAGTTGCAACTTTTGACAAAAATGCTCAGTTTTTGCTGAAAATCACTTTTTGCACAGGGCGATACAGCAGTCCGATTGGGCTGTAACTTTGCATATGCGTTTTGCCAACGAGGCAAACATCACATGCAAAGGGGCGTCAAATTCGGTTACGTGGTTCGTGAGTTATCGACTTGACAAGTTACAAATTTTGACAAAAATGCTGAGTTTTTGCTGAAAATCAGTATTTGCACAAGGCGATACAGAAGTCCGATTGGGCTCTAAAATTTGACAAAAATGTTCAGATTTGGCTCGAAATCAGTATTTGCACAGGGCGATACAGAATCCTTTTGGGCTCTACATGTGCACAAGCGTTTTGCCAACGACGCAAATATCACCTGCAAAGAGGCGTCAAATTTCGTTCATTGGTTCGTGTGTTTTGGAGTTAAAAAGTTACAAAATTTGACAAAAATGCTCAGTTTTGGCTAAAAATCACTTTTTGCACAAGGTGATACAGAAGTCAGCTTGGGTACTTAATGTGTACATGCGTTTTGCCAACGAGGCAAACATCGCCTGCAAAGGGGCGTCAAATTTCGTTCAGTGCTTCGTGAGTTATCGACTTGAAAAGTTGCAACTTTTGACAAAAATGCTCAGTTTTTGCTGAAAATCACTTTTTGCACAGGGCGATACAGAAGTCCGATTGGGCTGTAACTTTGCATATGCGTTTTGCCAACGAGGCAAACATCACCTGCAAAGGGGCGTCAAATTCGGTTCAGTGCTTCGTGAGTTATCGACTTGAAAAGTTGCAACTTTTGACAAAAATGCTCAGTTTTTGCTGAAAATCACTTTTTGCACAGGGCGATACAGCAGTCCGATTGGGCTGTAACTTTGCATGTGCGTTTTGCCAACGAGGCAAACATCACCTGCAAAGGGGCGTCAAATTCGGATCAGTGTTTCGTGAGTTATCGACTTGAAAAGTTGCAACTTTTGACAAAAATGCTCAGTTTTTGCTGAAAATCACTTTTTGCACAGGGCGATACAGAAGTCCGATTGGGCTCTAAAATTTGACAAAAATGTTCAGATTTGGCTGGAAATCAGTATTTGCACAGGGCGATACAGAAGTCCGATTGGGCTCTTAAATTTGACAAAAATGTTCTGTTTCGGGTGAAAATTAGTTTTTGCACGGGCGATACGGAAGTCCGAATGGGCTCTACATGTGCACAAGCGTTCTGCCAACGAGGTAAATATCGCCTGCAAAGAGGTGTCAAATTTCGATCATTGGTTCGTGAGTTATAGAGTTGAAAAATTACAAAATTTGACAAAAATGCTCAGTTTTGGCTGGAAATCAGTATTTGCACAGGGCGATACATAAGTCCGATTGGGCTCCAAAATTTGACAAAAATGTTCAGTTTTGGGTAAAAATTAGTTTTTGCACAGGGCGATACAGAAGTCCGATTGGGATCTACATGTGCACAAGCGTTTTGCCATCGAGGCAAACATCACCTGCAAAGGGGCGTCAAATTCGGTTCAGTGCTTCGTGAGTTATCGACTTGAAAAGTTGCAACTTTTGACAAAAATGCTCAGTTTTTGCTGAAAATCACTTTTTGCACAGGGCGATACAGCAGTCCGATTGGGCTGTAACTTTGCATATGCGTTTTGCCAACGAGGCAAACATCACCTGCAAAGGGGCGTCAAATTCGGTTACGTGGTTCGTGAGTTATCGACTTGACAAGTTACAAATTTTGACAAAAATGCTGAGTTTTTGCTGAAAATCAGTATTTGCACAAGGCGATACAGAAGTCCGATTGGGCTCTAAAATTTGACAAAAATGTTCAGATTTGGCTCGAAATCAGTATTTGCACAGGGCGATACAGAATCCTTTTGGGCTCTACATGTGCACAAGCGTTTTGCCAACGACGCAAATATCGCCTGCAAAGAGGCGTCAAATTTCGTTCATTGGTTCGTGTGTTTTGGAGTTAAAAAGTTACAAAATTTGACAAAAATGCTCAGTTTTGGCTGAAAATCACTTTTTGCACAAGGTGATACAGAAGTCAGCTTGGGTACTTAATGTGTACATGCGTTTTGCCAACGAGGCAAACATCGCCTGCAAAGAGGCGTCAAATTTCGTTCAGTGCTTCGTGAGTTATCGACTTGAAAAGTTGCAACTTTTGACAAAAATGCTCAGTTTTTGCTGAAAATCACTTTTTGCACAGGGCGATACAGAAGTCCGATTGGGCTGTAACTTTGCATATGCGTTTTGCCAACGAGGCAAATATCGCCTGCAAAGAGGCGTCAAATTTCGTTCATTGGTTCGTGTGTTTTGGAGTTAAAAAGTTACAAAATTTGACAAAAATGCTCAGTTTTGGCTGAAAATCACTTTTTGCACAAGGTGATACAGAAGTCAGCTTGGGTACTTAATGTGTACATGCGTTTTGCCAACGAGGCAAACATCGCCTGCAAAGAGGCGTCAAATTTCGTTCAGTGCTTCGTGAGTTATCGACTTGAAAAGTTGCAACTTTAGACAAAAATGCTCAGTTTTTGCTGAAAATCACTTTTTGCACAAGGTGATACAGAAGTCAGCTTGGGTACTTAATGTGTACATGCGTTTTGCCAACGAGGCAAACATCACCTGCAAAGGGGCGTCAAATTCGGTTCAGTGCTTCGTGAGTTATCGACTTGAAAAGTTGCAACTTTTGACAAAAATGTTCAGATTTGGCTGGAAATCAGTATTTGCACAGGGCGATACAGAAGTCCGATTGGGCTCTTAAATTTGACAAAAATGTTCTGTTTCGGGTGAAAATTAGTTTTTGCACGGGCGATACGGAAGTCCGAATGGGCTCTACATGTGCACAAGCGTTCTGCCAACGAGGTAAATATCGCCTGCAAAGAGGTGTCAAATTTCGATCATTGGTTCGTGAGTTATAGAGTTGAAAAATTACAAAATTTGACAAAAATGCTCAGTTTTGGCTGGAAATCAGTATTTGCACAGGGCGATACAGAAGTCCGATTGGGCTCCAAAATTTGACAAAAATGTTCAGTTTTGGGTAAAAATTAGTTTTTGCACAGGGCGATACAGAAGTCCGATTGGGATCTACATGTGCACAAGTGTTTTGCCATCGAGGCAAACATCACCTGCAAAGGGGCGTCAAATTCGGTTCAGTGCTTCGTGAGTTATCGACTTGAAAAGTTGCAACTTTTGACAAAAATGCTCAGTTTTTGCTGAAAATCACTTTTTGCACAGGGCGATACAGAAGTCCGATTGGGCTGTAACTTTGCATATGCGTTTTGCCAACGAGGCAAACATCACCTGCAAAGAGGCGTCAAATTCGGTTCAGTGCTTCGTGAGTTATCGACTTGAAAAGTTGCAACTTTTGACAAAAATGCTCAGTTTTTGCTGAAAATCACTTTTGCACAGGGCGATACAGAAGTCCGATTGGGCTCTAAAATTTGACAAAAGTGTTCAGATTTGGCTGGAAATCAGTATTTGCACAGGGCGATACAGAAGTCCGATTGGGCTCTTAAATTTGGCAAAAATGTTCTGTTTCGGGTGAAAATTAGTTTTTGCACGGGCGATACGGAAGTCCGAATGGGCTCTACATGTGCACAAGCGTTCTGCCAACGAGGTAAATATCGCCTGCAAAGAGGTGTCAAATTTCGATCATTGGTTCGTGAGTTATAGAGTTGAAAAATTACAAAATTTGACAAAAATGCTCAGTTTTGGCTGGAAATCAGTATTTGCACAGGGCGATACAGAAGTCCGATTGGGCTCCAAAATTTGACAAAAATGTTCAGTTTTGGGTAAAAATTAGTTTTTGCACAGGGCGATACAGAAGTCCGATTGGGATCTACATGTGCACAAGCGTTTTGCCAACGAGGCAAACATCACCTGCAAAGGGGCGTCAAATTCGGTTCAGTGCTTCGTGAGTTATCGACTTGAAAAGTTGCAACTTTTGACAAAAATGCTCAGTTTTTGCTGAAAATCACTTTTTGCACAGGGCGATACAGAAGTCCGATTGGGCTGTAACTTTGCATATGCGTTTTGCCAACGAGGCAAACATCACCTGCAAAGGGGCGTCAAATTCGGTTCAGTGCTTCGTGAGTTATCGACTTGAAAAGTTGCAACTTTTGACAAAAATGCTCAGTTTTTGCTGAAAATCACTTTTTGCACAGGGCGATACAGCAGTCCGATTGGGCTGTAACTTTGCATATGCGTTTTGCCAACGAGGCAAACATCACCTGCAAAGGGGCGTCAAATTCGGTTACGTGGTTCGTGAGTTATCGACTTGACAAGTTACAAATTTTGACAAAAATGCTGAGTTTTTGCTGAAAATCAGTATTTGCACAAGGCGATACAGAAGTCCGATTGGGCTCTAAAATTTGACAAAAATGTTCAGATTTGGCTCGAAATCAGTATTTGCACAGGGCGATACAGAA
>NW_027649061.1:0-16247 GCF_965637545.1 Phallusia mammillata
TTTGGCTTATATGGGTTAGATAAAAAAAGTCTGTTACATAACAGCATCCCGAAATATGCAACATAATTTCATTGAAGATACTCTTTTTGTTTGTTATTCAGTGGTAGCAGTACAATAAGAAAAGCTTCCAAGCGTGCTTTCCACAAACAATGCAAAGATGTTGGTGCCAGATTAAAGCCAGAATTTTTCCGGAAACTTGGCTTTCCGGATTGCGAAGTTGACAAATATCTGACAAACAATGAAGTAGACATGTTTCAATTTTGGAAAGGTGCTTAAATAATACAATTATTTTAAACAAAACTGCATTTTAAAAACTGGGCGAAGATTAGCATTACACTCAGCTTATTGTTAAATATGTGCTTGGAGCAAGCCCATTAGTGATACACAAGCATTTAAAGTCATTACGCTGCAAAACACTATGACTTTCATACTCTTACTAAAGCAATGTATCCTACCTGTCTTTTGTAGCTTTTCTTTGCATTGCTTTTCAGACATAGGTGTGGACAAAAATGACCCAGAAATATTTCAACTTGTTCGAGATGAAGTTTATTGTAATAAACAAAATGTGAAAGTGGATGAACTTCTTGCTTCAAACAAAGCCAGAAAAGAAATCAACAAAAGTAGAGATTTTCTTACATTGTTTGGCTGGTTGCAATGGACTGACACAATCAGATGTTGATCCTTGTTGGATTTTAAATAAAAACATCACAAACCTTGTATTTTGTCTGCGAAACAAAAACAGAAAAGAAAAAAGGCTAACAAGTTTAAATCATAATTGTAAACCTTTTATCCAATTAGTAGTGTGTGCAAATGTTGTGTTTACATTTTCTGTGTTTCACAGCCCGACAGATGGCCTGGTTGATTTATGGATTTTGCCAATTCTACCATAATGAAACGGAATGGACAAATATTGTTCACAAATTTGATGTTAAAGATTTTCAGATTTCAGAAATCAAGAACAATTACAAGGAAAACTTTGCAGAGAGACAATATCGCATGATGATGATGTGGTTAAAAGCAAATAAATTAGGTAATATTAATAACGTCTTTAGTTTTAAATCATTAATATCTTGATTATGGGTCCCCTTCTCCGAAGAGGACGCATATTTTTTTGTCCATATTTTTTTTCTTCATTTTTTCTTTGTAATGCTGGTTTGTAATGCTCGCTTGGTCAAGAAAGAGTACTTAAAATTTTGACAAGTGTTGGTTATTTATACAAATTTGATCCTCCTGAAGTTTGAGCCCGAATGATGCCCCCCAAAACAGAAAATTTTCACAGCTGTACTGACTAAAGTGCATGAACTTGTAGTTTTGTTCTTCGTTGTTGATGCAATGTAAGGTTGTGTAAAGAATTTTCTTACTTTTAATAGGATTTACCCATTTTCACCCTTAAATGCCCAAAATATTTGTTTCTGTCTAATGCTGGTTTGTCATACACATTTGGTCAAGAAGGTATGCTTCAAATTTGTTCAAATTTGGACAGATGTTAGCTATTGATCCAATTTTGATCCTCCTGAAGTTTAACCCCGAATGACCCAGCAGTTCACCCACATGCCATCCAAAACGTTTCATGCTTTGTTGGTTGGTGCAATGTAATATTCTTAAGAATTTTCAACACAGTTAAGAATTATTCGCCATAACAGAGCAACTTTATTTTTGACAATCAATTCAAAATTCAATACTTAAATCATGTTTCAATTAAGCAAAACTGTTTTGTTGAACATGAAGGACAGCGTGCTATTAAAAGCGATGTTAAAGTTCAAACAATATTACAGCATCTGTACCATGAAAGGTTACTACAGGTCAATGGTAATGATGCAAAAAGAATATGGACAAAACTTTTTTGTTGGCTTAATGCATTCTAATAATTTGTCCCTCAGAATCTAAAAATAACCGGAGCATTTGTTTACCAAAAATCTTCACAAACAGGCGTGCGGTGACCCATTCGTTTTTGTTTCCAAAAACAATCATATGTGTAGATCAAATGATGTGTGTAGTAAATTGGTATGTAGGATTTAGAGTATAGATATCTGAAGTATATTAGAAAGCTACCCTTCTAGTTTTAAATGGTTCTAGTTTTTTAAGCAATATTTTTATTCCTAGAGACCATTGAGAAAATCATTGCAGAACTGAAGAAGCTTCATCTTGAGATTCCTGAAACATTTGCTTCAACATCAGAAGCAGGAAGCTCAACTACAAGAACAGGTTCATAATGTTACAATGAAAGGAATTTTGCTAATAATGTACTAACTACTAATGTTTGATAATGTCATTTACATGACTTGCAAGTTTGGTTTCAGATGATTTAAGTAAACTCTTCCAATCTATGAACTTCCTAAACAAGATCTTGTCCTTTTTTCCAAAATCATTTCTTATATTCTCATTTGTTACGTTTGTTATTTTTTCATGCAGATCCATTTCCATCTGTTGATGGTTCACCAGACATGAAACGTCGCAAAACAGAAACTGAAGATTCAGATTCTGACAGTTCAGTAGATTCTGTTGAAGGAAACAAAGTCAATGAATTAGGTTGGTAGAAAACTTGTTGCTTGCAAACATTGTAAGGTGAGATCTTTATTTTTTTAAACTTATTGTTTGGTTCAAATGCACTTACCCCTTTGGCAGTCAACAAATTTAACAGCTCAATAACACCACATTTCATGATACAAAATCCATGCACGTGATTTGCCTGCTTATAATAGGAAACATTTATGTTTTTCCAAAAACAATATTCATGCAACTTTAGTGCTGCAAAGAGGCATAAATATAAATCATTGTTAATATTAAGAGTCATATATAGCAGTGGTGTTCAACCTTTTTTAACACGACCCCAATTTAAACGAAAACTGAATCAGCATTTTCATCTGACCCCATTTTTCCGGAAGGGAGCAGAATGTTTCAAGTAATGCCGAAACTGAAACTATTTTCATGTAAACATGCCTGCTTGATTTTCAAGAAGACTTGAGATATTAGCACTCTGTGTGTATTATCACGCCTAAATGTTAGAACCCAAAAGTTTCGTTAAATTTGCCCGATCTAATTCGCATTAAAGCTCACCAGTTTGC
This sequence comes from Phallusia mammillata, assembly GCF_965637545.1. NCBI lineage: Eukaryota > Metazoa > Chordata > Ascidiacea > Phlebobranchia > Ascidiidae > Phallusia > Phallusia mammillata. The sequence continues at coordinate 3,066 of NW_027649061.1, forward strand.
AGAAATCATCAAGTTTATGTATTTTTCTTGTACCGGTTGTATTATTTTGAACACAAAATGTCAATCATAGGGTTCTATCGCGTAACAATAAGTTGAACAACTTTTGTTTTATATTGACTATTGGCTCACAATGATTAGATTGTGACACGAGATACCAACCTGTACTGCAAAATATGAGCAAAGGTTGCGAACTGGGACAAAACGTATCATGTTTCGGTAATAAATTAAAACGCCAATACGTTAAATTTATAGCGACCCCAGGAAAAGTTTAGGCGACCCCACTTCGTGACCCATAGGTTGAAGACCATTGATTTACAGTGCTAATAGAGCAATCCGATAGGCCCACTAAATAAAATCTTGCATTATAAAACTGCTTTGCTGACCAACTTTTGATGCTTGACATTAAAGTTTGTGTATTTTTTACAGTTGACACCACAGCAGAAAAATTGCACCAGCATCTGAAGACAGTAGTAGAAGGAAAATGTGGTAGAGAATATGGAAGAGCAGTGGAACCAGTTGATCTTGTGCTTCTAAAATATACTGGACAGAAAGACAATGATCCTGAAAAACAACGAGAAAAAATGGCCAGAGTGGTAGATGAAGGAAATAAACTGAAAGGTGATATCACAGTGGAAAACATGTTTGAAAGAGCAAAGATTGAAGCAGGGGACATTGAAAAAGATAAAACATCAGTTGGTGTTGTTGGTGCAGTTGGAGTGGGAAAGAGCACATTGACAAAAGTTATTGTGCAAAAAATTTTGGACAAGAAAATTCTTTCCAATGCTTCCCTCGTATTTTACATCACGGTTGGCACCATTGACCTTGAGCGAGAAACTGATTTATTTGAATTACTTTTCTCATCACTGATTGCAAAGGGAAGTCTTTCAATACAGGAAGCAGAGAAAGAGGAGCTGATCAATTTCATCTTGCAGGATCCCAACACAGTAGTAATCATTGATGGTCTGGATGAAGCTAAAACTGAAAACTTACATTCATATCCAGATGTATTACCACTTAAATCGGCAAAACCAATGGCACTATTATATAACATACTAAACGGCAAACTACTTGAGAATGCTTACAAGCTGGTAACATCAAGAATCACTCAGTTTATTGATGCCTCTCCAGAATATAGACCAAATTTTATTTTGGAAATTTTGGGGTTAGCACCGAATGAACAGCGAAAACTTGCTAGGTGTGTATGTGGTGAACAGTTTGACAGAGTTTGGAAAATCCTCCAAGACAACCCAGCTTTGTTAGAATGCTGTGTAGTACCTGTCAACATGCTTATGGCTCTTAACTTTCTGTTGGGAGGGGGAGGAACTTCAGGTAATATGACAGTCACAGGTGTTTACATTGCAATGTTGAACAGATACATTCGTTCAAAGCATTGCTCTTTTGAAAAAGGCATGAACGTGGTTAAGAAGCTATGTGACTTGGCATTTGATGGGTGGCAGAAAAACAAATCTTTGTTTTCAGATGAGGACTTGGAGCAGTTTAAGATTCCATTGGCAACACAACAAGCATTTGTCAATGCAGTTGTAGATTCAGAGGATGGTCTTGCAATTCAGATTTTGCAACAAGATAAAGTTAGCTACTTTGTTCATCGCTCCTGGCAAGAGTTGTTGGTTGCACTCAGACTTGTTTTGTTTATGTCTCTAAATGAGTTCAAATCCTTTCTTGAAAATGCTTTTGAGTCTGCAGATTTAGAAAATGTTGTAAAGTTTTGTTTCGGCATTTGCAAAGATAGTGTGTTTAAAAAAGCCAGACGACTTTCTCCTGCAGCACAAGTTGGTGAAATAGAAGAGAAGAAAAAGTTTCTTGGTTCAATTGCTGAATCCAAAGCAAAGAAACTATCAGCGAGTGTAATTAAAAGTGATGAAGAACATTTCATGCAACAGTGGTTTCATCTTTTTGCATGTTTGAATGAACTTGGCAGTGATGATATTAGCTTACCCGTGACCAAACTTCTACCAACAGTTGCTAACATGAGGGGTTCTGTATTTTCATCTGATATCACAAACATGGCTTCACTTTACAAACTTAACAATACCACTCTGAATTTGAAAGATGTTCGGCTGTCATTTGTTGGAAATGCTTTGCAGAGTTTTGGAAAATTTGTGAAAGAACACAGAGTTAAAGTTAGTATGATAACTAGATATTGTCAACATGTTTCAGTATTAGTTCCTTTGCCCCACCGCGGCTATATACTTTGTAATATACAATTGTAATTATTTGTTCTGGTGAAGCTACAATTAAAACTTAATTTGTACAAACCGATTCAATTGATGTATTTATATGTTTGTATCATTTTTAAACATATTTAAACTCAATGACTCTTGAAATCAAAATGGTAAAATCAAAAAACAATTTTTTATAACATTATACTTTTTTAAGCTTGAAGAAAGTAAGTTGCAGTAATTGATAATCACCAAACTGTAACTATAGTTTAAAATAATGCATAAAAATTACCCCATGCTTGCAGTGAGGAAAAATGTTGAGTTTAAATAAAGTGTTAATTTCATTTAAACATTTGTATTTTTTCTAAATTAAACATTTGCAGTTGAGGGGAATCCCCACAGTTTGGTGTCACTTGTTTTAAAATACTTGTAATGTTGTGGTTGCACTTTTAGTTAATTAATATCGGTTGTGTCAGGTTAATTGCTCATTTATCAACATTTGCTTTGTTAAATAAAAGTTTTTCACCTGTTCGTCCTTCGATGAATTCGTCTTACGACAGTGTCCTGATGAACAACTGCAGTTCGCTGGAAGCTTCCTTCCTCATGTGGAGAGATTTCGAATTTATCCATTTGGTTCCCTTCGTGATTCAACAGACAGGAGCAGAAAGGTTTAAAATTTATTGATAATAAAGGGGTTGTCATTAAAAATTTTTTATACAAATTATACAAAAGCACTACACTAGTAACACAGAAGCAAGAACTGCCTGCAAAACTTTATGTTTAGAAATACACCAATATAAAAACATTATTTTTCTACAGAATGTATTAACATTGGCTAGAAGCATTAAAGATGGACTTCTGCAAATTGATCACCCACATCAGGTTTGCTATACTTAATAATATTATCTTTGGATGAATACAAATAGTTTCAATCACATTTGACCAGACACCAAGCACTGCAACAACTTAACGCTGAAAACTCTATTTCTGGTTCAGTCCAGTTTGTCTGCTTCAACTATATTTTATCACCTAACTGTACAATATACATTTGAAAAAAAGAAAATTTGTATTTTTAAGAAGTTACCATTTTCCCCAATATATGTTAAAATGATAAAACCACTAATAATGAGGAGATTATAATGTTTTTTTTGTTTACTTATAATTACTTGTTTTTATGTTTTAACAGATAAAGAGCTTGGAGTTGGGACACATACCTCTTGGAGATGAAGGTGTGAGCATACTAAGCAGTGGGGTGGGCAAAGTAGCTGAACTTGATATGGAAGGCATTGGCATGACATCAGTTGGTGCTGTTAAGTTGGGTGAACATCTTGAGATGGAAGCTATATTGGATATCAGTGGCAATGAAGTGGGTGACATTGGAGCCTGTGCAATTACCAAGTCAATCCACAAATTGAAAAGACTTGTAATGCGTGATTGTGGAATCACATGTAAAGGAATGCCAGGCATCACTCAAAACATCCTAAACTCTCAAACTAAGGTATGTCACTGTTACTTTTGATGATAATTTCACAGAAATGTTTTTAATTAACTTTAGTATTGCTTGATTGTGTTAGAATATAAGTTAGAATATAAGATATTTGAGTTTTAATAACTGTTCACATTTTAGTTTTTAACTGTATTAGGATTCTGTGGTTTGTTTCTACAAAATAGTTATAGACCAACTATTTGTTCCTGCTTAGATTCCCTGCTTGGGTTTGTCAGAGAACAAGTTTGGTGATGATGGGGCCCAGGAGCTTGGAAAATGTTTGCATCTGATGGAGAAACTCATCTTGTGTGATTGTGACATCACTTCCACTGGTGCAAATGCATTGGCTGGGGGGTTATCCAAGTTACAGACACCAGTAAGTTCTTGAAAAGACTATAAAACTTGGATTACAATGTTTGTTTTAACTGCTAAAGTGAGTTTATATTTATTGCCATAACATATTTGTTGTACTGGGTGTATTTTAGATCATATAAGTTTTCTTGTTGTAATAAAATATAGAGTATATTTAAGCCCTTGTGTGATTTCACTGATTTTAATTTCTGAACTCTTTACCTTAAGGAGTCGTTTCGTTTTTGTGTTTTGAAATATATTATATGCATTTGTTTGTGCAAGACATCAACTGAACTTGAAGCAGGGTACAATACAGTTTTCAGAATTTTAAGTGATTTTTTTTAACATAACTCTGTTGGCATACTAATATGTAATAAATCATAGTGAAAAGTAATGAATCAAAAACACGTATTATGTTATCTGGGGCAAACTTTCTATCAACTAAACTATCAGTTTCAATTGTGACATAATGAAACAAATAGCAGTAAAAGAACTCTAGTGTTTACTTGAACTTGAACAAATGTGCATTTCTTTTATCTTTTTTCTACCGTTTAGATACATAAACTTGACCTGGGTGACAACCCAATCGGTGACCTTGGTGTTGCAGCAATGTCAAAATGTTTGAGTAATGTCAAGTCACTTGGTTTGGGTGGTGGCAGATATGTTGACCGTGGTTGTGGAATAACATCTGATGTAGTTTCTCATATCGCTTCAGGTTTGCTGTCACTCCAAGAACCGGTGAGATGACAGTTGGTTTATTTGTTTAAAGTGTTGCCATCAAACATCATATGCACCTAAATTATGTTACCCTGTGTTGTAATTTGATTTACAAACAAAAATCTCTTTCTACTTTCCACACTTTGGTGCAACAAATTCAAGTCAGCACTGGGGTTGACCTGATACCCCATTTTGATTCGATATCCGATACTTTAGTGACTAAATGTAAAACTGTATTATACAGAGCTTGTCCAGATTATATGAGCAACAGAACAAAGTTGCAATCTAAAATAATCTAACTATTATTGTTGTTGTGTAGGTTTGCATAAACTATTTCAAAGCAGCGTTTGGTGTCAGTTTATGAAGCACTGTAATGGTCTGTGTCCTGGCATCTCACATTGCTTGTATATATGCAGCATGTGTGTAACATGTATGTTTAATTTACTTTATAGATGGACAGCTTGTACTTGTCATACAGCAAGTTTGGTGATGATGGGACAAAGAAGCTTTCCAAATGTTTGCATCAAGTGAAGAGACTTGACTTGCGTGGATGTGGAATCACATGCACTGGAGTAGCAACATTGGCTGGTGGATTGTCAACACTACAAACACCGGTAAGTTATTGTAAAGTCTGACAAATTTGAACACACACTTGTGTACTCAATTAACACAGTTTGCTGTGTTTGTTGCCTTGACTACATTTTAAAATATACACCCTACACCCGAACCTTGGACTGCATTATAAAATGTCGATTTAAATTGTTTTCATAATCTATTGCCACATTTACATATCCACACATAAGCGTTTGTTTTCTTGTTTGCGTACATTAGTATTCCCTGAATTGCCCATCCCTATTGTATGCCTAGGGTTGGTTGTGTTAATAGTTTTGGTATACTCTGTTGGAATTTTAAGGATTCGCCAAAATCAAAATGCCTAACATGTTAATTAAAAAATTTGAAGTTTTCTTTTTTGGTGTAGCAGAGCAATGCTTTTTAAATTGTTTAAATTTCTTGGTTCAGAGCAGGGTTCACTAACCCAGTGCTCTTCAACCTTTTTCCCGTTGTATACCTTTTACAATTTTTAAGCAACTTTGTATACCCTACACATAGCAATTTATAATTGTCCATAGAAAGTAACAGTCTACCAATAGGTAGACTACTTGCCTGGTCGCGTGAATTATTGTCAAACAAAAGGTCAGGAGTAGACAACCTGTGGCCGTGAACATGTTAACTAAAATATTTGGTGCAGAAGCCGCATGTTTGAGACTTTTTGTAAACATATTATGGGTAAACAATGCGAAAACAGGCATCATTAGCGTCACAATTTAGATGGTGACGTTATAAACAGTAAAGTCTGATCCCTAGACTGTTCTACGTAGCAAGCTACAAATTAAATTGGCCATCAGGCACTATTAATAAGGATTTACGATGCAGCCGTCACAGCGGAAAGGTTGTGCACCCCCTGTGCTCTGTCCAGGAAATTTAGCATACAAAAGTGTGTAAACTTTTGTTGATTTAATGGCTGGCTTGTTGCTGCATTCTTTCAGCGATGTGGACATGTGGTGTGGTGTTGACTTGTTCTCAATTTTTTGTATTCGCAATCCTTTACTCCAGGGCTTTTAAAAGTAAAATTTCAGAAAGTACATTGTTCAACCTTAACAGACTCCAGGGATGTGCTTATTTGCTTCATAATTCACATTATTGATGCAACAATCCCAACCTGATGCAATAATATTTACAGCAAGCAGGTCAGTCTCACATAGGTCACCAGCATGCTATGCCTTCCTGCATTTAATAAAAATAGTGATGTTTAGTAACACTGACCCACAGCTGTATTCCCTTCGTATACCTTTCTTCAGTCATACCCTAGTTTTAATGTGGTATACACTTGGGTATACAGTATACCTGGTTGAAGAGCACTGCACTAACCTGTGGGCCAGGTGCCACATGCCACTTTTTGTGGCTGCAAACACTAGGTATATGTGTTTGAAAATTATGTTGTATAATGGTTAATTTGGACTACTGCAACTTTTTGGGCCAATTTGCTTATAACGTAGAGTCAAGACCTCATATGATTATTATGGGTCCCCTTCCTTGAAGGGGACACATCTTGATTTTACTCGAATTTTTTTTTCTTTTTTTTCTTCCCTGAAGTTTGTCCACCCCATTTTGCCCTGAAATGTTTGATGGATTTGGATGAAACTTTCACAGATGGTAGATATAGTTATGTAGATGTGCCATCTGCTTCGTTTGGAATGATAACCCCAGTATTTACCCCGCTAGCCCCCAAAATGTAAAATGTGGTTGGTGCGCACCACAAACGTTAGTTTTCTGCTAGCCATCAAAGTGTAAAATGTTGTTGGTGCGCACCACAAATGTTAGTTTTCTGAGGTGTTATAAAGGCAACCAGACATTTGTTACTTGGGTTTGTGGGTTTGTTCAAGGATTTTTTGCAGTACAGCCTCATGACGTCAGAAGCATTGACGAATGTTGCTAATAACGCCTCTAGTGGTCAAAATGTTAAACATTGTCAGAATTGGATAAAAATTTACATGACTGTTGATTGGGTCATTGTGGTTTCGTATTTTATACTTTTGGGTTTTGAACCCCATCAGTTACCCCACTAACCCCTAAAATGGGTCAGTTTTTTAAACGGTGTCGGAATTAGATGAAATTTTGACAGCTTGTATAATTTGTCATTTTTAGGTTTCAATTGTTGTGTTTAACCCTGTAGCCCCAATATTTACCCCTCTAGCTCCCTAAAAGGGTGAATTTGTTAAACATTGTCCGAATTGGATGAAATTTGGACAGCTTATAGAGTGTGCTACTTATAGTTGTTGTTTGTTATGTTCAACTTTGTTGCCCCAACATTTACCCCACTAGCCCCCCAAAATGGGTCAATTTTTTAACAATGTCAGAATTAAATGAAATTTAGACAGCTTGTAGAGTGTGCATTTGTAGGTGTAGAATGTTGTGTTTTACCCTGTTGCCCCAGCATTTACCCCACTAGCCCCCCAAAATGGGTCAATTTTTCAAACTATGTCTGAATTAAATGAAATTTGGAGAGCTTGTACAGTGCAATATTTATAGGTGTTAATTATTGTGTTCAACCCTGTAGCTCTATCATTTACTCCACTAGCCCCCAACAGTCACGTGCAATTCGCGCTGATTTGTGTTATAGGAGCTGATTGTTGTGTTTTAGCCTTTTATCTCACTGTTTAACACTTTTTTTCTCAGATAGACCATAAAATAGAAAAACCTTCAAAAATGTATAAATGGACTGAATTTGAATAGTTTGTTCTCCATAAAGCATATTTATTCAGGCACAGTCCCGATCACTGTGTTTTACCTTACAACACCCGACTTTCTCATGGTTATCTCTTGAAATGTATTATCTACAACTTTGCATGTGTGGGGGACCCATGAGTTTTTGCTTGCAGAAACAACCAAGGTTATAAAAGACAATTGAAAATATGGGACCTAATATAAAATTAGTGTAGAAAATATGTGTTATAGTGTATATGCAAGGGCAATATGTGCTAAGCCACCCTTCTAGTATATATTTTTTTTTTATCTAATAGGTTGTTTCTTTTTTGGATAAGATATCTATTGAAAAATCTTATTAGCATTTATTTGCATAACACAGGGGTTCCCAACCTGTGGTACGCGAAGGTTTTTTAGGTGGTACGCGAGTAGCTTCCGCTTTTTTCACAAAAACTTGGATTCAAAGCTTTATATTTCGTTTATCTGGTTTTGTTGACCAATTGGTGGACAGTAAACAAAAATCTCATTAAATTTAGTTGTGGTGCTTTAGTGTTATTTTAGTAGGCCAATATTATTCTTATGAATAAAATATGATTCGATCAAACTAGTTGTTCTGCAAAAAGTGGTACGCGTTGCAGGAAAGAGCGTCCAAGTGGTACGGGAGCATAAAAAGGTTGGGAACCCCTGGCATAACACATTAACTTAACTTGAAGCGTAGCACAATAAACTTTAGTGTTTTGGGTGATTTCTTTTAGTTTGAAACATAACACTGATAGCATACTCACATGCAATAAATCATATTGCCAAGTCATGAATCAAAAACTCATAATGCTATCTGAGGCAAACTTTCTATCAACTAAACTGTCAGGTTTAATTGTGACATAATAAAACAAAGCACAGTAAAACCATTCTAGTGTGAACTTAATTTACTTGAACAAATATTTTAACTATATCTTATATTTCTGCTACTTTTTAGATGGATGAACTTGACCTGGGTGACAACCCAATCGGTGACCTTGGTGCTGCAGCAATGTCAAAATGTTTGAGCAATGTCAAGTCACTAGGCTTGGGTTTTATATATGCTAAGCGTGGTTGTGGAATAACGTCCGATGGAATTTCTCATATCGCTTCAGGTTTGCTGTCTCTCCAAGAACCGGTGAGATGACAGTTGATTCATTTGTTTAAAGTGTTGACATCAAACATTTTATTCACCTAAAGCAGGGGTGGGGAACCTGCGGCCCGCTTGCCTTTTTATTGTGGCCCCCGCAAAATTTTTGTTAAAGTATACAACACAACATAAAAAACAATGTAATGTTTATGTACAAATATTTCCTAGAAATGTCTTCGCCATTATTGGTGAATATATTTAATATCTCCCCATTTCATATTATGGCATTAAACTTATCACAAAAATACTACTCATTCAATCGCTTGCTATAATTGTGACATAACAGTCACTTGTTTGCCTCTTGTTGCAGTAACAAATCATTTGTCATGTGGTGTTAGTTTTATTTTTGTTTGTAGAGCTATTAGCATGTGATCCTTATATTGTTACTTAAAACATATTCTTTTAAAAAGCTAGGGTGTTTCAACTCTTATTTTTGGGTCAAAATAACTGATAAACCTGTATGCCTTGTTTGTCGCAAACATGTAGCAGCAAAGGAAAAATCAAATCTGGAGCGATGAAATAGAAAACCACTTGTGCGCTTAAGGCATTTTTACACGGAATTTAAAAATAAATAATTATTTACCCTGCCCGAAAATGTTGTGCAATTCATGTGGCCGTAAGTAGATTCCCCACCCCTGACCTAATGTATGTTGACCTGTGTTGTAATTTATTTTACCAACAAAAATCTTTTTTACTTTTTCACACTTCAGTGCAACAAATTCAAGTCAACACCAGGGTTGACCTGATACCCCATTTTTATTTGATACCCAAACTTTAATGACTACACATAAAACTGCATTATTTACTTTAAAACTCATTGATATTCTGACCAGAGCTTGTCCAGATTACATGGGCAACAGAACAAAGTTGTAATCTAAAATAATCTAACTATTATTTTTGTTGTGTAGGTTTGCATAAACCATTCCAAAGCAGCGTTTAGTGTTAGTTTATGAAGCACTGTAATGGCCTGTGTCCTTAGTTGAGGCCCAATAACTTAATAATACAGAGTAGGCTTTTTGACAAGTGTATGGTTTTGATTTTAAAAAACATCCACTTTTTTGACAATCCTAAAAATTACCTAGTTTTTAAAAATGTTGGTTCAGCATTATCCAATACCATGCATAGTGTTATGTATCAGCGGTGCTACATTATTATTGGACCAACCCTAGTCAGCACTGGTAAAAAAAAGTATTTTTAGCTAGTTGGAGAACACTGGGGTGCATTAGAAAGTAATCTGAATTGAAATGTTTAATTTCCATTAATACATTTGTAAATAATTTAAACTGTGTGTTTATTATGGGTCCCCTTCCCTGAAGGGGACACATATTGATTTTACTCGAATTGTTTTGTTTTCTTTTCTTTTTTTTTCTTCCATTTTTTTTCTTCCCAAAGTTTGTCCGACTCGTTTTTCCATCAAATGTTTGATGGATTTGGCTGAAATTTACACAGATGGTAGATATAGTTATGTAGATGTGCATCCCACTTTGTTTTTGTTGATAACCCCAGTATTTACCCCGCTAGCCCCCTAAAATGGGTATTTTTTACCCAAAGTTTGTCCGACTCGTTATTCCATCAAATGTTTGATGGATTTGGCTGAAATTTACACAGATGGTAGATATATTCATGTAGATGTGCATCCCACTTTGTTTGTGTTGATAACCCCAGTATTTACCCCGCTAGCCCCCTAAAATGGGTATTTTTTACCCGAAGTTTGTCCGACTTGTTTTTCCATCGAATTTGGCTGAAATTTACACAGATGGTAGATGTAGTTATGTAGATGTGCTTCCCACTTTGTTTTTGTTGATAACCCCAGTACTTACCCTGCTAGCCCCTAAAATGTGTGAGGTTTTAAACAGTGTCAGAATTGGCTGAAATTTGGATTTCTTGTATAGTATGCCATTTATAGGTGTCGATTGTTGTGTTCAACCCTGTAGTCCTAACATTTACCCCATAATCCTCTAAAGCAGTGGTTCTCAACTGGTGGTCCATGGACCACTAGTGGTCCATGATGACTTTTTTGGTGGTCCACAGGAAGTCCACTGAATTTGGTTATAAACTGGAGAAGATTGTATATTAATACTAAAAGAAGGTCAAGGAATTCCAGTTCAAGCCAAAAATGTTGCATATACTTACATCAACCTCATTAAAAAAGAGAATGGTCCATGATATTAGTTATATTGGGCCAGTGGTCCATGGCCTGAAATGAGTTGAGAACCACTGCTCTAAAGTGTAAAACGTATTTGTATGTTACTGGGCACCACAAACGAAAGATTTCTTTGGAGCAAGGGCAAGCAGTTGTATGTTGCTCGTTGGTGGGTTGCTTGGTGGTCGTTTTTGCGCCATGGAGTTAGGGGCTTGTTAACAGCCCTATGACGTCAGAAACATTACCGGTTGTTGCTCAAAACGCCTCTAGTGGTCGAAATTTTAAACATTGGCGGATTGGGCTGAAATTTTGCAGTACTATTGATTGAGTCATTGTGGTTTTTATATCTTTTTAGTTTGTGTATCGAACCCAATTAGTTGCCCTACTAGCCCCCTAAAATAGGTCAGTTTTTTAAACTGTTAAATAGGACATACTTCAAACAATATCTGGGGTGAATCTAATTTTGTAGTTTGTATTCTACATAGTATTATTATTTAAGCCCAGTGCCGATCACTGTGTTTTACCTTACAACACCCGACTTTCTTACGGTTATCTCTTGAATTGCATTATTTTCAACTTTGCATGTGTGGGGACCCATGAGTTTTTGCCTGCAGAAACGACTAAGGTTATAAAAGACGGTGACTAATATGGGACCCAATACAAAATAAGCATAGGAAATATATTTATGTTTTAAAATAGGTTATAGTGTATATGCAAGGGCAATATGTGCTAAGCCACCCTTCTAGTTTTTCCTACATTTTCTTACAAGCAGCTCTCAATGCATGTATATATATATATGTGCAGCATTGATATAGCATGTATGTTAAATTTAATTTTTAGATGCAGTACTTAAACTTGTCATACAACAAGTTTGGTGATGATGGGGCAAAGAAGCTTTCCAAATGTTTGCATCAAGTAAAGAGTCTTGCCTTACGTACATGTGGAATCACTTCCACTGGAGTAGCAGCATTGGCTGGTGGATTGTCAACACTACAAACACCAGTAAGATATATCTGTTATAAAGTCTGATAAACTCAAAGACACACTTATGTACTCAATTAACACAGTTGGCTGTGTTTATTGCCTTGGCTACCACTTTTAATATACACCCTATACCAGAACATTGAACTGTATTGTAAAATGTCGATTTAAATTGTTTCAAAATGTATTGCCTCATTTACATGTCAACGCACAAGTGTTTGTTTTCTTGTTTGAGTGAAGTAATATTACCTGGATCACCCATCCCTAGTGTATGCCTAGGGTTGGTTGTGAAAAAGTTTTGTTTTATTCAGTTGGAATTTAAAGTGTTCACCAGAATCTAAATGTTTAACATGTTAAATATAAAATTTGAATATAACATATTTTCCTATTTTCATTAAAATAGAGCTGTGCTTCTCAAATTGTTTAAATTTCCTGGTTTATAGCAGGGTTCCATAAATGACTTTTTAATATGCTTGTGTGCTCTAAACATTAAAGTATATGTGTTGCAAAATTATGTTGTATTATGGTAAATTAAACATTTTTCTTGCAAATGTGTTTATTGCCTTCATTGATTGGCAACTGCTGGTGTAAAGTTAGTTGATATGCCACAAACGCATTATGACATGTACAATACAATAAGCAAAACCTCATAAACACAGCAACGGCCCAAAAACAGTTACTAAATTGTCAGAATGAGCATTAAAAATAATTTTCGATTATTTTTAATCTTTTAATCTCCCATAACACTTTTATACACGGAAAAATTCTATGCAGACATTGCTGATTGGTTGCTAAGTGCTATAAAATGTATCCCAGTTTAGGAACCCCTACCCCAAACACAACACAAGTAAGGAATGTATTTTGTTTTGTTTTTATCTTCTACTTTGTTTTT
>NW_027649062.1:0-16213 GCF_965637545.1 Phallusia mammillata
AGAGGGGTAACTGATAGGTTTTAACACTCAAAAGTATAAAATATGAAACCACAATGAACTAATTGACAGTCATGTAAAATTTTATCCAAATCGGACAATGTTTAAAATTCTGACCACTAGGGGTGTTGTTAGCAACATTCCTTAACGCTTCTGACGTCATAAGGCTGTTAATACCCCCTCTGACTGGCATGTCCGATCTTTTGTTTATTGCCACGAAAAAAAAATCGCGCAATATACTGTTTAAGGGGGGACGAAACAAGTACCTCAAAGGGTTGGAGGCAGATAAAGAAACAAAACACAGAAAGCACAAACGGAACAAAATGGCGGAAAACACCGAAAAGAGCTCAGATTGAACTATAGTCTGAAAGCGCACATACATTAAAAGTGGGAAGCTACGCCATCTAGCGGTGGTGTGGCACTTTTGCAGGCTACAATGGAATCGGTATTAAGAAAAGACGCTATCGATGCGTTCTGTTCGTTTTTTTTACTTGGTCAGCTTTTAACTCATAAAAAACGAAGCAAAGAAGTTTTATTTTAAACTATATGTGATAAATTGTGTGTTTCAAACCGTATATGTCGCATAAAACTTATTAATATTAATTAATATTTGACTAAGCAAGTATATCGACCAGGCCCACCTAAGTTTTTTTTACCTTTCTGAAGGTTCCAACAATAATTGCAACGGAAACGTTATTTAAATCGTACTCCAATATTAAAAGTTTCTTGCAGTACACAATTTAAGTTGGTTTGCTGTTAACTAACCTAACAAATATTATCCATTATAAAAACAATCGGATTGTCTTTATTATCTATAACAATGAACCACATAAACATTTCAAAGCACTTAATAAAAATCGACAGATTGTAAACAAAACGAAATTTTTCAACTGGAAATGAAAATGAGTAATAATAGAGGCAATTAAGTACTGCTCAATACCAGGCTGTTGCAATTCATCACAAACAAAAAATGTAAACTTGTTTAAAATTCCATATGGCCAAAACAAGGGGAGATATGGTGTTGACACAAATGATTGGGCTACAAATTTTTTAAAGGTTATGTTTTTTTAAAGGTTACAATCAACAACAAAACGAAAATGGATCAAGTTTGGTAGACTACCATCCCAAAATTTACCACAGAAATGCTTCACTAAATCAATTTCTTCCAGAAGAATCATTAGAAAACATGAGTTACCCCTAAAAATAAACATCAACTATGAATCACTTGAGAATTTAAGAGTCAGCCTTTAGAGCTGGTGAAAAAAATCGATTGGGAATTAAAAAAAGGCATAATGAATGATCAATCTATACTGTTTTTTCTGAAGTGGAACCTGTTAAACAACAGTTTTTATGGAAGTCCGCAGTATCAAAATGTTGTCAATTCAGATCTCCAGTTTCTTTGCTTTATTGAAGGCATTCCTCTTCCAACCAACCATGATTTTTATTTAAATACACTCACAGGTCCAAATGCCATCAATATTCAAGTTTTTTTGAAGTCCCTTGAAACATATTGCTTGTGTCCCGGGTATAAAGAAGTTTCTAAACCTTCAGAGTGGGTTTCAGTTACCAAGTATAAACAAAGTTTTGGTCAATTTCCAGAAGCTGTCAACAGGTAAGGTCATCTACAAAAAAATATTTTTACCATTTCCTTCTGTAATACACAAATATTTAAACATTTAACTAATATTCTGACATAGGTTCATGGCACATAACTGCAATATTGCTGTGAAAAACAAAAGATGTTTAAATTGTTTAAACCTTGAGCTCAAAATGAGGCAAGGGCCATGGAAAAAATGGAAACATTTAAAAAACCAGTTCAGTCATCAGAAGGAATGCATCGATGTAGTGCAGAAAAACTGAAGATTCCACTTATTAAAAAAATATATATAAAAAAAATGTTGATTCTGTAAAGGCTAATGAGATTTTTTCTTTTGAAAATAAAAAATTGGCAAGTATTGCAATGTATAGATATGTACGAATGACAGCATATTTCAACTCTCACAGATGTATTAGAGAATATCGGAAAAAATTACAAAAAACTAAGGATTTCAAAAAGCCAATGAAAACAAAAATAGTACCTATTATGGTAGAAGAGTGTTTTAATGTTGTTTCTTGTCTCTATGTAAGCCTTGCTTTACAATGTGTGTTTGTACATAATTTATTATTAAAACATTTAAAATACTTATTGCAATAACTAGTCATTCTTGTGGAGTTTATGAACAAAATGCATCAAATATCCCCATAGTGCACAGTTAAAAAACAAGTTACTTTCTGACAGTTTAACACAGAAACAAACTTTGTAGTTTCAAATGTGTCTAATATACTTTAATACCATACCAACCTTTTTTACTGAATGGTCCACTATGACTCTCACAGATTAGTTACTTTATTCAAAAAGTAAACGATACATACAACGCGTTATGTTTAGCAAACTAAATTGGCAAAATCTCTCAGAAAGATTGCTAGCTACTGGCGAAGGGAGATTTTCCTAGTCAAATGAAGGTGTTGCACATATTTTCTCAAGCATGTAATGATTAAATAAAATTTTACATTACAATTTTACAGAAAAAAAAACTAATACAGTAAAAAAATTACCAAATACCACACTTAAAACCCGCTAACCACGCGTTTTCTCAATACCGATTCCATTGTAGCTTGCAAAAGTGCCACACCACCGCTAGATGGCGTAGCTTCCCACTTTTAATGCTGTTTTTGCCATTGCGCTTTCAGACTAGGGTATGTAAAGACTATGATTGAACCAAGAACTTATTTATGCAAATGAGCACCAAATGTACAGGGGTCACGTATGCAAATGAACACCAAATGTGGTAAATGTACAAAAGCCACATATGCAAATGAACACAAAATCCTGTGAATAAAAATTAAATATATGTAGGCCTACACAAAACGCCAAAGCCGATGTCCTATGTGGGTGTTCGACTGATTGACCAATCAGAGACTTGCGTTGTGCCACTAGCAAGGTACGCACAACACCCAGACACAAAGAACCAAAACCCTATATGAGTGGTCGTTTGAGCGACCAATCAGAAGCTTATGCTATACACCTAGTAAAGTACACGCAGTTAAACGCGCAGACATACAAAGTAAATACACAAAATCGATAAAGCGAAGCCCTGTGTGAGTGGTCGGTTAAGCGGCCAATCATAGGCGTATACTACGGGACTGACAAAGTATGCGCACTATGGCGCAAACATACAAAGAAAAAGGGTTCACGAGAACGAAAAGCCCAAACCCTATATGGGTGGTCAGTTAAACTGCCAATCAGAGGCGTTCGCTACGGGTCTGACGAGATACGCGCAGTATAGCGCAGAATACAAAATTATTACACGAGTACGAAAAACCTAAGCCCTATGTGGGTGGTCGGTTGTACCGCCAATCAGAGGCGTCCGCTACGGGACTTACGAAGTACGCGCATTGTAGCGCAGACATACAAAAAGGGTATACGAATACAAAAAACTGAATCCCTATAGGGGTGGTCTGTTAAACTGCCAATCAGAGGCCTCCACTACGGATCTGACAAGGTACACGGAGTTGAACGCGCAGACATGCAAGAATTATGCACAAGTACGAAAACCTAAGCCCTATATGGGTGGTCGGTTAAGCGACCAATGAGAGGACTGAGCTGACAAAGTTCACGCAGTTAAACGCGCAGACATACAAAAAGTTACACAAGTACGAAAAACCTAAGCCCTATATGGGTGGTCGGTTAAACTGCCAATCAGAGTCGTCCGCTACGGGACTGACAAAGTACGCGCACTATAGCGCAGACATACAATAAAGATACACAAGTACGAAAAACCTAAGCCCTATATGGGTGGTCGGTTAAGATATCGATCAAAAGCGTCCACTACGGGACTGACGAAGTACGCGCACTATATCGCAGGCATACAAAAAACATATACGAGTGAAAAGTTACCAGGTAACATTTACACCATGTGGTGGCTGCACTAAGTTGCTACAGCGCGTACATACTTCAGGATAACCCCCTGGTAGGTTATTAATTTCGTTACAGCAATTGCAGCGACGAAAATAACTAGCACAGTTAGGGCAAAAACCATCACCCTTTTCTGGTGTAATGTAAACATCAGCCCCGCATTCACACGGAGCAGAATTTTTATCTGCGCATACACGTTTGCTAGAGTGTGCACTAGATGAAGAGGAGGAAGAGTGCATTCGTTTAATGAATGCCTCAACCTCTTCTTCAGTACTACTACTGTTAATTTCTGTAGAGTTAGATAATATTCTTAGCTCATGAATGAACTCCGGGTCTCCCAACGGCATGCTTCTTATGCTCTCTTCAGAAGGGGGTGGCTGCGCCCATGGGTTCTTCTGATGTGGGTTCCTCCAAACAGTCTTCCTCATTGTTGGTCCTCCTTGGGAAGCGGGGGCGCCCGTGGCGCGGCCCTCAGGACTCGTGATGCCTTTAGCGGGGGCGCCCGTGGCGCAGCCCTCAGGATACTCCTTATCTTCTGCGGGGATGGTAGACCCAGTACCGCCGTTGGTCTTTGCGGGGGCGCCCGAGGCGCAGCCCTCAGGATACTCCTTGTCTTCTGCGGGAGTGGTAGTCTCAGTACCGCCGTCGGTCTTTGCGGGAGCGCCCGAGGCGCTGCCCTCTGGATACTCCTTGTCTTCTGCGGAGGTGGTAGTTACAGTACCGCCGTCGGTTTTTGCGGGGGCGCCCGAGGCGCTGCCCTCAGGATTCTCCTTGTCTTCTGCGGGAGTGGTAGTCTCAGTACCGCCTTTGTTCTTTGCGGGGGCGCCCGAGGCGCGGCCCTCTGGAATCTCCTGTACTTCTGCGGGGGTGGTCACCTCCATGACTCCGTCGGTCTTTGCGGGGGCGGTCACCTCCATGACTCCGTCGGTCTTTGCGGGGGCGTCCGAGACGCGGCCCTCTGGATTCTCCTGTGTTTCTGCGGGGTTGGTCACCTCTATAACGTCTTTGATGTTTGCGGGGGCGTCCGAGACGCGGCCCTTGGGATTCTGGTGCTCTTCGACGGGGATATCATCCTCTAAAATGCCGTCAATATTTACGTCAGTGCCTGTGGCGCCATCTTGGGGGTCAACAAGACCTTCTGTAATAACATCAGTTGGGGGGGCACTACTCGCTGCAACTTTTGCGGCATTTGAAGGAGGGGTCGTATCCTTCGGATCCTGGATGGGAGTGGAGGTCATTTGAGGCCCGCCTCTCCGTGTGCGATTTTCTCCTAGTGTTGGAAAATTTTCGTCTCGGCTCTGAAATATGTCACAAGCGTCTCGCATGTGTCCAAATTTCCTGCATACAAAGCATTGTGGAGGTTGTCCTTCATACTCCACGTAGAAGGAGAAACCCCCAATTCGTATTCTCGGGCCGATTGGATTCTCTCTCAACTCGGCCGTCTTGAGGTCAAAACCTCATTTTCCATCTTGGACCCCCCAACGGTCCTTTAGCTTTTCTGCCTTCTTGACAGTGGCATGTCTAGAGGCGAGGTACCCTCGTACCTCCTCGACGGAGAAACGCGGCGGTATCTCCTTGACCAAAACTGTGGTCCACTCAAGATCGTGCAATCTGGCGAAATCGACAGCTCGCAACGTCTTCAGCTTCTCTGCAAGCTCTATAGCCATCTCGCGGGTTCTGCATGTAAAATCTGTCAGACCCCCGCGTCGTTCAACTATTCCCTCCAGGTTACGGATAGGAAAATGAATTTTCGCAAGCATTTCATAAATGAAGTGCCTCGATTTCTTGGTTGGCAACTTAGCCAAAACCTCGGTCTCCCTACTGAAAGCAGGAGCTCCCCGCGGGAGACCTCGGTGGACAACTTTGTTCCACGCCATGGGAACGGAAGCTTTTGCTGACGTCATGGTCGAGATGGGCTCGACTTATGACGTACGAAGTCGAAATTGACCGTTGTCGTCAATTTATTCAAATTAGCTGATGTTAGCAAGGCTCTCAGTTTGTGACGTGCCACGTCGAAACTGTCCTTTGTCGTTGAATATGCAGATTCAACGCAATTTTGCTTCCAGGAGCGTAGGGACAGGACCGTTTAGCTCTACCACGCGAGGGCCCTGAAAAGGGCCGGGCTTGAGCGAACTAGGGACGGTCGTGGGGAGGGGTTTCCGCACGTCTTAGGGACGTACGGAAGGGAGTAAGGAAAACCAGACAATCGACCACTAGGGCACGGTTGCCGGTTGGGGAAAAGTAGATAACTTCCCTTTGTGGTGTGAGCACGCAGGGAAGGTGGATGGAGGGGTTGCAGCCAATTCTCTAAAAGCGCCCCTGGCGTTGGTGGCCCTGACAAGGGCCCAACGGGAGGCATATTTCCAAAATGTTTCCGAATTCGAACCACAGGGCTTTTTAAGCCAATCACAAAGGCGGATTTTCCCGGGTCATGTGACTTTTTAACCAATCAGCCTAGTCGACTCATTGAACCAATCAGACGACAGCTTGCGTAGTAACCAGTCAATCTGCCTTGAGTCACAATATTTGAAAGTTAAGGTTGTGCGTGGTTTTATTATTGTATTACTAAAATATAAGCATTTTAAAAGGCATTTTTGATAATTACTTATTAGCTTTTTTTGTAAATAATCATCTGATATTGTTAAGTGGATTACCTGCAGCAAATGGTGGAACTTGGAGAAAAATTAGTAACAAAAGGAAATGAAGAAATGGTTTTTAGATTGACCTTACAATCAGCAAAAGAATGGGACGAGTGGCTTGAGTCTTTTTGTGTATTTTCTATTACTAGCTGGAATGAATACAAAACATTTCTCAACCCTAAAATATTTTGGGGAAACCTTTAAATGCCATCTTAATCAGTTTTGCCAACAGGAAGCTGGTGTATCAAATTCAACACTTTGTGTCCTGTGTCTATGGATGTTATGATCAAACTTTACACATCACATAAGTTGGTTTCTACTCATCCATGTATAGTAAGTGTGACAGTTAACCACAATCACTTGCTTAAAGCTGCCGGAAACCTTGGTTAGCTAAACATCAGTGAATCTACTAAAAAGATTTTCTTCCTGTATTTTTGGCAATGATTGTCAGTGTCTCAAGCATTACAAACCCATGAGACCAATTAAAGTTGCTTGTTACAGATGGAATGAGTGCAGTCACTAACAACTGCCATAATCCAAAACCCTGCTCTGTGTACTATCTCTGAGATCAGTGGCATAAATGTAACTTTTGGGCATAAAGTGGTATAAATTTGTTTTGTGCCATACAGAAGTTTGTTGAAGAATCTGAGGCTAAGATCCGCTTTGAAAGAATCCACAAAATGATGTTACAATCTTCTGAGATAGTGTTTGTGGCTTCTACAACCAATCTGGATCAGACTAATGCCTCACTTACAGTCCTGTTATGTGGTAGTCCAATTGGGGATGTATCAGGGATCAGCACCTCAGAAGCAAATGTATGCGGGCATTGCATTGGGTCAGGAGCAGGCACCATCTGTGGAATTCTTTAGTGATTTGGCCACTACACATCTACATTAGATCATGGTGGCTGTTCAAATGCCATGAAAATCAATCCATCCGCTTCATTGTCTGATAGCATTGCTGGACCATTTCATAAACCAGTGACTGAATGTCCGGACTACACTGCAGAGAACTTTTCTTAAATTTAATAGTGTTCTGAGTTTATAAAGACCAAGCACTCTAGTGACTTTAATTAAAAGGAAACTAAAAAAACATTAGAAAGGTTTAAGAACTCTACCTCTTCTGCTCATTTCGTTGCACAAATAAGATCAGCACTTCATTCATTTGGAAGAAACTCAATTGGCAGCCGCAATGCTTGGAGCAAAATACATTGTTTTTTTTGGTACTGACATTAAAATTATATATTTTCTTGGTATGGTTGGTACAAAAATTCATTTCCTTTTGTGTTTTACTTTTTTTCTTGCAGCTTTTCCATGCATTTTTGTATAAATTGTTAAATGGTCTTGGATAAAATTGTTACTGCTGGTAGATATCATATTGCTTACTATTATTACCTAATTTGGTTTGTAATTTTGTAGATTAGGGCAATTGGCTTTTGATTAATTTATTGGATTGTAGGTTGGGCTATTTGCTATCCGAGAACCTGCATGGATACATAATCATATTTGCTGTTTAACAATTAGAATTGACTTTTCCATGCTCCAAAGTGATTACCTATAGCTTAGTGTGCCTTAAGTCATCAGAGCTTAGGCCTGTATGTCTGGAATCAAGGAAGAGCAGTTGCACTGCCCAAACAAATAAAACCTTGAGAAGGGATGGACTACATGAAAGGGCAGGGCAGATCGGAGACATCAAGCAATCCAATTTAAAAGGCATTTGCTTGACATTTAGCTGTAACTAAAGTTATTGTACAAGTAAACATATTGACTATCATGGAGAATGTGATACCAATAGATCATTGGATCTACTTTATAGAACTGTGTTGACTGATTATTATTAACTGTGGTTACTGCATGAATAATAAACAAACTTTTGGAGGACTGTTGAAATGAGTGATATAATGTTTTAATTTAGGTACAACTGTTTTGTTCCACATAAAGAATTGCAAATAAATAAACTAATGTAAACCATGAAGGAAAATAAATAGCCTGTGTAGCAAGGACAAGACAAACTAATTTAACTTGCTGACAAATAAGACTGGTCATATAGAGTGCTGTCAATAGCCAACCTTGCTAACCCTAATTTAGAGCATTGTAGGTAAAAAAGGTGTTTTGTTTCATACATGAGATTGCAAATAAAAAACAAGAAAAGATAATATAACTGAGAAAAAGCTGCTCACATGAGGTGAGATAAGGAAAATAAATTTCTGACACTGCTGCATAGCTGTTTTTAGGTGGTAGCTATTCTGTACAACATTTTTTGTGACTATTATCATTTCAATGTCACAAGAAAAACAATGAATATGCTAGCACAAGTAATTCTTCTCATCATTTACTTTATACTGTAGTAGTCTTTTTTAATCCTGCATTTGCTCTCAAGCACACTACTTCAATTTGCTATTCAAGATCACTTCTGTTTTATTGTAAACTTACGACAAAATTCCAGCATGCACAATAAAAATAACATATACATTGGTGGCACAGAACAACATTCAAAACTGAAAATACTAGGAGTTGTTTGGAACAACTATGCAAATGGTGTGCCTAGTGTACACTTATGTCAGAACTGCACTGTGTACAATTATAAACCATTTTTCTTTGTAGATTAGGAACAGTTTGTTGATCCCAAGGTATGGCATGCATAATGTGTTAAATTGCGTTGATCATAGGTGCTTGCACTAGAGACAATGAGGCATAATACACTGTTTTTATGCCATGCAAACTTGCCTGCATGTAGTGCTCATCATATACAAAGTAAAATTTTAACATCGATTGATTGAAGGGGATGCGTTGCTATCCTAAACAAACACATACCATTAATAATAGAAAATATTTTGCACAAAAGCTATTTTACACTCAATAAAAATTATGTGTGTATAATTTACTGCTATACATAACCTAATAAACATTACCTTCAGTTCAAACATCTAAAATGCATGAGTCTTCACCATGTTCTGACTTGTAAAAACGTTTTTTTGAATCAAAACTGACATAACACTTGCAACGTCGACAATACTGAAGTCAAAATAACCGCTTAGCAACCTAGACGTGACGTAACGGCAACCCGCAGATTTCCGCTGCTGTGATTGGCTGAAAAAGCCCTGTGGTTCGAATTCGGAAACATTTTGGAAATATGCCAACGGGAGGCTGCGGGAGGGAAAGGGAGGCAAGGGTGGGTGCAAACGGGAAGGAGTAATGGGTTACGTTCTGGAGCCAACTTAGTTTCGGGAGCCAACTTCTGTTAACGGGGAGCCGACAAAGCTTCTAAAGCCGGGCAAGGTCCGCTTTCAAACCTATTGGCTTGAGTCGCTGTTTGCCTCCGCTCACAAGGGGCAACCGGTCATCGTGCCGGATGCTTACCTTATGCAAATAGAATCTGGCATGTCCAAAACGCCTACCAAGTAACGCACAAACACATGTACCATATGTTCTGTTGCCTATATTATACCGTTACACCACAGAAATCTTTCGTTTGTGGTGCGCAGCAACATACAAAAACGTTTTACATTTTGGGGTCTAGCGGGGTAAATACTGGGATTATTAAGTCAAACGAAGCAGATGGCACATCTACATTACTATATCTACCATCTGTGAAAGTTTCATCCAAATCCACCAAAGATTTCATGCCAAAAGTGCATGGACAAACTTCGGCGGAAAAAAGAAAAAACAGAGTGAAATTAAGATGTGTCCCCTTCAGGGAAGGGGACCCATAATAATAGTAATAATAAAGCAAGAACATAAAAGAAAAAAAAGAACAAACAGCAATGAAATATTGCACAATTCAAATTTGAAAAGCTCGTTGTCAGCTCGTCCTTTTTCAATGATGACAGAAGGGTGGTTTAATCATAGATAACTTAGTTTTAAATATTTAGTCGGCAGACGAGTTGCGCATCTAGTGGTAAGCACTTTTATGCAGTCTCTCCAGTCTGACTACCGTGAATGAAAAAATATGCATTATGACGTCACACACTGAAGTAAACAAACTGGCGCCAGTTTGTATTCCTGGTGTTAGGAAGGTAAGTAATGGTTTATGCGCTCTTAGAAAGAGTTTGTGGGACGTTTGAACTTTAAATGCGTAAAATGCGCTGTTTGTTTATCTTTTGTGCGTTTCTCATCTTTCATTGCGTGTTCACAGACAGTTTAGTCAGTTAGGCTTTCAGTTGAGGAATGATCGTGTTTGTGAAGGAACTATTAGCTTTTTTTCTAATTTTAATCCCTTTTATTGCTCTCTGTATAGACACTGAAGATGCTTTTTAGCGAAATTTTGTATAATAATAATAAAAAACTTTGTTCTTCATACGACTGTCAACTGAAACTTTGTTCTTCATACGACTGTCAACTGATTTTAACCAGGAAATAAAGATTTTCTAACTTATGATATACATATGAGAGTTGATAATTGTTGCAACAATGGCAATAGCACACTGTCAGAATCAATTTACCAGGATTTCAAACACTCCCATGGACAAAATCTTCAATGTTGGAAGTGGATTCGGCAGAAGTTTAAAGTTCTGTCACGAGAAGTTTGTTTCCGTATTTCGAAACCCAAAGAAACAAGAAATTTTACCTGTTTTTCTGCAATTATTTTTTCCCTCTTTTAGGAAACATAAATTTCCCTTTTTTCTGCTTTTCCTTTCTTTTCTGCTTTTAGAGTTGATTTCCTGCGTTTCCCGCTTTTCTTCTTTAGTGTACCCCATTTTTAACACAGACATATTGTGACCAAAATGACTCAAAATATAAATTAATTTTATCTCATTTCACATGGAAAGTTTTTCTGTAAAATCAAGACCACAAAGCTGTGCAAATACTATTTTATTTTCAATATGCACAAACCTACTACAGGATAGATGAGTTCTTAAAAATGACATACAATCTTAACATAAAATGCATGCAACTGTTTAATGCCTACTGTAAAGCAAACATGTGTGCGATTTTCTGAAAAAGTTTAAAATTGTACAATATTAATTATAATTAATAATAATTATTGAAGTCATATTTCTGTTTCTAAGCATTGTTTCATGTTCCACATTCTGTGTTGTAACACTTTACTGTTTGTGTCAGTGCATTGCAAAAAGCTGTTTTATTAACAAGTAAAACACTCAAAAATATCTGGGAAACATTGTGTCCTTAGTTAGAGAGCATGTCAGTTTGTGACTGTCATTAAAAAGGAAAATTTAGGTTGTCAAAATTGTACTGTAAATGAACCAATAAACCTACAAAAACGTCCATGACCATAGTAATATAGTCATAAAAAAACAAAAAAATACTTCCAAAGCATACAACTATTGAATTACTTATTAGTGAAAATACCAAAACAAACAAATAAGCTAAAAGATGTGGCGGGTTCGTAAATATAATGAAAAACCTTTCGTTATATGTGCAGCTACTGCTGTTACTTTCACAGCAGCTAATTCTTCCTCCAGCATGTAAAAATAGGCCTATCACTTTAAGAAAAAAATCTGCATTAAAAATGTAAAAAATTAGAGCCCATCATCCTATCTTAGAATGGAGTAATTTGACATAAATATTCTACCAAAAAAATACTATTTAAGTCAATGGACAACCAATTCTATGTTGGTGTCTACATGATTATAATCTAATTAACAACACCTGGACAACACTTATTCATCATTCCTTTCAACATGTTTTACTGACTGTGGAGTGCAAACAGTGGCAAAGAAAAACTATTCCTTTTAAACCGAAATAAAAAAACTACCTTGGCAACTGATTTACATATGATTAGAGCATAGATTTTGTTAAAATACATTGAGAGAATATGACCATATACACACTGCAAAGATACCTGTGCACAACCTTCAGTCTGATTATACCAGCTGTTGAGTGTTTGTGTGCGTGTATGCAAAGTGGATTGTGAAGAAAGAGAGTGTAAAGTACCAAAATCTACTTTGAAATATAGAAAAAAAATTTAAAGCTATTTCTGGAAACTGCAATCTAAATTACAGTCACAAAACAACATGCACAGTATGCAGTAATAGTAACAACTGACTTAATTTCTTGTTGTTGCTGTCATCAACAGTTCCATATTTCCTGTGCAAACATTGCCCATTTGCAAGAAGCATCTTTCGTTTGTTCATGAGAAAAGCTGAGTTTGGAGAGGTCATTCAGAATCAATACTGTTGAAAAGATCCAGAACTTATATATGATAAGTTTCTAAACAACATAGTTTTTATTATTTTTGGTAAGTATTTTGTTTGCTTTTTAAAACAAGTATTTTTGGTTAACTTTTTTTTAAAAATGAAATCCCTTCCAAAAAACAGGTAGTTTTAATTAAAAATTTTACTGTGTTTCTTTTTTGTAAAGCTGCAGTATGACACAATAAACAATGTCTGTTGTTTGGCCACCTGATATCTATCTCACATACTCATTGCTGAATTTACATTTATCGCCCTATATTCAATTCACAACTTGTTTAAACAGATTTCATTTCAAAATCAGATAAAGCTTTGCAGCCTGTCCCTCACTCCAGGTACAATATGGCTATTGGCGAAGGTCCTGGACAAAAAAAAACGTAACAGAAAATCCAAAGAATAATATGTAACCACACTTTTCATAGTAGTGTGCTCGCTAAAGTTTTAAACTAGGTTGCAGACGAGGTTCGCGCAGCCGTAATCACAAATTTGAGTTATCAATTGTGTCATTAAATTTTAAAAAAATTACTCAGTAATGGTCACATGTTTTCGCTTTATCACAGGCCACGCAGCACGCATCCTGGTTTCACCTCGCGCCAAACTGAAATCATCCATCCATGACGGTAACAATCAACTGACAATGGTTACCGTAGTCAGACTGGAAAGACTGCATAAAAGTGCTTACCGCATCTAGTGGTAAGCACTTTTTTCCAAGGAATGCAGCCTGACTACGGTAACTATAGCCAGGTGATTGTTTCCGTCATGGTAGTTGGTTTCAATTTGGCGCGTGGTGATACCGGTTTTGTTGCTTCTTGTTATAATGTGACATGTAGTCTGCAGTCTGCACCAACTATTTTTGTTAAAAAAACTTTACGGATAACATTTTGAATTGTAATTTATTTTGCGCAAAGTCGCGAACATCGTCTGCAACCTGTTTAATATCACACAATGTATTTTTGTTTGTTTTTTTAGAAAGACTGTAGCCTATAAAGAACAGCTACACTGTACTATAGTTTACAAAAATTTTAAAATATTTTATAGTATACTAAAATAGTATAATACAGGTCATGTGCCCTTCAAGTCTACAGCATCAAGTCAGCCACTGGTGAAAGCATTTGGTTCTGATGGGCGAAACCTTTTTTCCTGACTGACATGCCATGACCATCACCATTGGGAACATATTGCTCAACTTTAACAATTTTGCCTGCCAATTACAAAAGCAACAAAATGGTGTTGAAATCAGGGACAAGAAATCAACCAATAAGTGTGAGGTAGGTATCAGATGGCAGAACACAAACATATTTTTGTGTCAGATTAAGAACAGACATAAATAACAGAAACTTCACAAGTTAACAGAAAAAAACCCTAATTTTTGAAAGGATTTTGCTTCATTAAAAATGTCCAGTTAACCAAAGACCCCTGCCTTAAAAAATGAATACTCACTCAAAATAGTACATACTGTGTTCCTCATAAAAACTTAACTTTTAGTTACTAATTTTACTAATTTAGAAAGTTCAGGTTTTTACATCAATATTGATTCTGAATTTATAAACAGATCTCATAAACAAGTAAAAGATGCTTCTTGCAATGAGGTGATGTTTACACAAGATGATAGCATCAACAAGAAATTTGGTCAGTTACTATTGTCATCCAGTGAGTGCATGGTGTTTATGACTGAAAAAAGTGCAACTTCTAGAAATACTTAAAAACATTTTTTTTCTATTTTCTAATACAGATTTTGTTGGTTGCAGACTTGCAGTACACTTTCTTTCTGTGCAACCCACTCTCACATAAAATCTCCAGCATGCACGCCTGTGTTATCGGGCTGATAATTGTGCGCAGGTATTTTTGCAGTGTATATGGCTATACTAAATTTTCTTCCAATGTACAAAATTTATTGCTCATACAATATGTAAATCTGTTGCCATGGTAGTTTTATTTTTGTTGAAAAGGTTTAGTATTTCTTTAGCAATGTCTACATCAGGGGTTCTTAACCAAGGGTTCTCGTACCCCCAAGGGGTGTGAGAACTGTTCCTAGGGGGTGCGGGGATGCTGAATCATTAAGGTTGGTTAGATCTATTCTATATATTATAATTAAGAAACCCAGGGGGGTGCAAAAAAAAGAAAAAAAGGTTAAGAACCACTGGTCTACATTCTACAGGCAGTCAGAATAAAGATTGCATATTGTCTGGGTGTTGGTTATTACCCATTGATAAATTAATCATTTCTCCAACCAATTAGAGCTTGGTTGTCGAATACAGTAGTACAAACATTTTTTTTTTCTTGTATGATATTTACCACAAATGACATTTGAAGATAGTTTATATAATGGAAGCTGTTTTTATGCATGCTGAGTGCAGATTTTTTTCTTGGTACTATTGGGTTATTTTTACATTTTGTGAGGAAGACTCAGTTAAGGTTTAATTAACATCAGGAGCTAAATATACCAATAACTTGAGGTTTTTGTTCTAATTGACAAACCTGTCACATCTTTCAGCAAATGTGTTTTTGGTATTTTTGTTGGTAAAAACCTTCTCACTACGGTCAAATTTTACTGTAACTATTTCAATCAAATTGTATACTTTCAGTTTAATATTATAATAAAAATGAATATTCCTTATTTTCTTTCTGAAGTTTTTGAAAAACTGATGTTTGTTTATTGATTCATTTACAATACAATTTCAAAATCAATATGATTACCTAATTTGCCTTTTTAATGATAGTCACAGGCTTGTACTTCATATAACTAAAGGACTCATATTTTATGTGTGTTTAATTTATGAATAAAACAGCCTTTTGCAATGCACTGGCACAAACAGTAAAATGTTACAAAACAGAAATGTGAAAGAGAATGTGAAACATGGATTTTTTTGTTTAAAACAAAAATATGGCTTCTGTAATTACAATTGTATGATTAAATGCTTTTTTAAGAAAATCGCAAACATGTTTGCTTCAAACTAGCCAGTAAACTGTGTTTTATGTTAGGATATTAATGCATGATCAAAACATTGTGTATGGTGTAGTAGGTTCTGGGTGGAGTTTATACCAAAAATAAAAAGGCATTTGCACAGCTTTGTGGTCTTCATTTCTCAGAAAAAGTTTCCATTTAAAAAGGGAGAACAGTTCCGTTTTGTTAGTCATTTAAGTCGCAATATGGCTGGGTCTCCCAACTGTGTTAAAAATTCGATGTTGAATAAAATAGTTCGAGTATATATATTAAAAAAACAGGACAGTGAAGTTCACGAGTAGGAGCAAAACTTCATCAGAATCAACCCTAACATTGAATCTTTTATATGGGAGTGTTTATACGCATTTAATGTTTAATAAGTACCTCAAACTCCTTTTGAGAGCGTACACAATATAACTTACCTACCTAAAACCAAGAACACAAACTGGCGCCAGTTTGTTTACAACGGTATGTGACGTCATAATGCGTACATTTTTATTCATGGTAGTCAGGCTGCATTCCTTGGA
>NW_027649063.1:0-16212 GCF_965637545.1 Phallusia mammillata
CACAGCTCATTAGTCGAAACTGTAATTATAAATCTGATTTAGACCAAGAATTGTCAGCATCAAGATTAAACAACTATGCTCTCTGTTAAAGAACATAATGAGACTAAAACACAAAAATCACAAAAGTGGTACAAAAACAAATGAAGCTGAAAACTGGACACTTTCACTGTGACTGATATATATATATATATATATAATTAAAAAAGCTTAGGCAAAGTAAAAAGCAATGTACAAAAGTCAGATTTTTAAATGTTACACATTTGGTTCAAACAAAGGCAAATCACTTAAACGTGCGTGTTGCATTTGCCAAATTTACCCTTGTTAACTTGTATCATTCAAATTTCAGCGTTTTAATGCAGTTTATTGTAGTTCGTGTAAATGATACTTAGTGCATTGAATTTACATTTTGTGTCAACTGGGCCGAATTAGCCACACCAGTGACAGTTTACCTCGGGAAACATTGTTGTCCAGATCACAATAAAAAATTATATAAGACTTGAATTAGATATTCTAAAATCGAAACAACTATTCTAAAATACCTACTTATACTAGTTTCAACTTCCCTACATGACAGTTTACCTCATAATCTCAGTTCGCAAACTTCACAGCAGTGACGGCAGCAGAATGATCAGCTATCGTGTTGGACGGAATATAATCATCAGTAAACATGTGAACACGATCGATCTCTACTCGCGCTTGCAAGCATCGAACCACGGTGAGAATAATCCATGCTTAATATATCCCCGTCGTGTGACGAAATAAATGATATCCTCTTAAACGGTAAAGGTCGTACACACTAAAATCAAATGATTGGTTGTCATAAAAAACGCAAAACTATATAGTCTTGAGGATTACAAAAAAACAAATCAAAAATAACAACTTAAAACCAAATTCCAAATTTACTGTGGCTTGGAAAAACAAGCTAAAATAGGTGCAGCCTAGAAACCAGCGATGAAATTACTGATGCATATTTATGATAAAGAGTGTTAAATTGTGTGCAGAATTCCCCAATGTGCCCAGACATAAAGATGACTACAAATTGAATTAGGAAGTATGTTGAATACATACTGCTGGATACTCCCACTCCTGTCGCCAACCGCATGTGTTTGCCGTCATTATGAACAGAAATGCAACGTGCTTCAACCGATGTTTTAGTGTCCATGGAGTGTTTCTTTATACGTTCCAATAGAATTGCGTGTTTCAGAACCTACAAATATTTAATAACTAACTTATTGCTCGTTCAATACATATATCCTACAAACAGCCACAATATATAATGTTCTTATTGATCGTCCAATACATATATCCTACAAACAGCCACAATATATAAGGTTCGTACACATGTTTGGTCATCGATTTTCCATATCCTGACTCTGCCGTCATTTGAAACCGAAACAAAACAGCTGACTCAGCACAATCAGGAAGAGTCTGCAAAAACACCATAAGGAAGAAACTATTATTACATGTAAACAGGGTTTTGTGCCCCAGTGATTTAAATCAGTGACAAAAACAAAACAAGAATTTGACTAAATAAATTAAATCAGAACGACTTTTCTGAATTTGGTTTACATTTATAATTCCACTGTTATAATTAGTGTGGAGCAGACAATTTACACTCATGAGACATGATTACAGCAGCTGACGTTACAACATTTCATTCATTTTCAGCCACTACTGATGATATTTGAATAGTTATAGTATGTCTATTGACATAAGCTTATATACTTTTTGTTATGATCTCCATGGATGTGAGGGGTACAGAAACTGACAATGCTTTTTTTGAGCACATTTAACATTTCAAAAAAAAAAATCACTAAAAAATGATCAGTCACTGTTTTTCAGTGTTTTGGATATCGAAGAGCAGTGTATCCCGATTAATAACATTTATTGTTTACAATTGTCTTTTGTAATGAAATATAATTTTTTTAGTGATGTAACTTCAATATATGTATGTTACAAAGACAAACCTTGATTTCCTAGACACACGAGCTGTGAAACCTGGAAACTGAAGTGACATTTGGTTTTTCAAAATCCATCACATCAGTTATAACATGTGAGTGATCAGAAAATACAAGATGCAGCCACATGTTGTAGACATCTACTGACATTGCAAGCACTTCATAACCTCTGCAAAAATCCAATAGTAAGTTCAAAATAATTAATGTAAAAATATATTAAACAATATGCATGGATCTGTTCATAAATTTAGTCATAAAAATAAAAGCTCAAATAGATGTAACTGCAACATGGTTTATTATTTTATAACTGCTTCTGCAAATGCTCATGCCCACATCAGTGATATTGAGGCAAGTTGCTTTTTATGTCTTTGGGCCGTTATTTTTCTCATTAAATATGTAAAAATTTTGAAACTAACTTTTACCAAAATACGACTTCTTATCAGGCAGCGAAAGCAAAAGCACGATTTTGTCTTTAATCTTCATAATTTTGCGACAAAACGACCAAAAACAGTCTCAACTTTAAAGATGAAAATTTTTCGCCACGTCTGTTTACAACCAGCTGATCGCTGATGACGCAATGTTTATTTTCACAGCTGTTCAATAAATATGTTTCGCGCTCAATAATTTTCGGAAATAAATGCACATTAACGAACTTCTGAACTTGCAATTCCATCAAGGCGTAAAAGTTTAACTTGTAAATCACTTGTGCAGCAAAAAAACGCAATCTACTATCGTTCTTGGACCAATGAAACGTTACTTCTTTATTTGAGTTTGCATTTGGCAAAAGGTCATCACGCGGTCAAATTTTTATGAAAAAGAATTTATTGCCCATTCATTGGCACAAAACAAAACCGGAGATAGCCAGCAAGAGCTAAATTTCGGCACTGGAAACTTCTGAAAAAATGTTACGTCATAACTAACCACTGAAATCATATTTGGCAAACTCATGAATTATTGCGTCACATTAATTAGAATCAGAAAACATTACTAATAAATTTTTTCAACAACTGTGGCAAATTAAAACACCAAATTTTATTTTAACTCCAAAAGTGCAATTTTTTCCCTAAATTCATGCCGCAATTGATAACAAAGTATTTTTTTATGGTATCACTTTTCATGACATGGTCGTTAGTGCGTGACCAAATTTCCACAAAAAGCTTGTCAACAAACATTTTTTGACAAATCTCAACGTTTACATGTGATTTTATGGATTCCTTTTATTCTATGTTTAAATAAATCTTTGTCTGCCTTATCAAGTAACAACACAAACATAATAAGGAGATATTTTACACAATGCAAAACAACACGGACGGATCTAAAAGAAAACTTTATTTACGCCAAAAACATGCACCAGATTTTGAACACAAGCGAAAGCATACATAATAGGATCCACTAAAATAGGACATTTCATTTATTGGAACCATGCCTTCTACAAAACACATCTTCTATTAAAACTATTTCAGCAACCTTACTGTCTGAGGCGATGCAATGTCAAATGTTTTCAAGCAGGAAGGTTTGTGAAATCAAGGGACACACTAATGAACGTATACAGCAATTAGGCTACAAATACAAAGTAGAAACAACTTAAACAATTGGTGCAGAAAACATAGGGGTTTATATCTACATAAGTTAGCCTGTTTGAATCAAAACATAAAAACAACAGCTTGAATTTAAATGTAACATGTCTTATCTTATGTTACCTTCTGAGACCAACACATTACACCCAAAATCAAAAACGGAAAGACACAATCCCACTATACGCACACATGGCTTAAAGAGTGTAAATTTGTAAAGTATATTCTATGACCGGCTTTAATTAAACAGCTTTAAAAACCTACAGTGAAGAAAAAGGTGCAAAAACCAGGGGTTTCCGTACTTTGCCATAACACAAAACACTTGCTGTAAAAAAATTGCATACCCGACACATCAAACCATCAATGCTCTAGTGGATAATCTTGAAAATACCATATAAAAGTGTGTGTGTGTGGGGGGGGGACAAAGAAAATAATCCATCAGTAAATCCAAGCTATGACTCAAATGTTGGTATGTATGCGTCCTTCTGCTACTGTGCAAGCCTGAAATAAGAATACAAAACGGCATTTAGAAATGAAATCAAAGTTTAAAATGTATATGTGGCTTTGCCAAGCATATACTGGTCAAAAATATTTAGCCCCAAGGTCCAACAGGGCTTACGGCAAGAATTTGCACAATGTGCGCCAAAATGTGCAGGTCGAAATGTGCGCACATTTTTCGAAAATGTGCAGGTGCCAAAATGTGCAGGTTAAAATTTGCGCACATTTTTCGAAAATGTGCAGGTGCCAAAATGTGCAGGTCAAAATGTGCAGGTGCCAAAATGTGCAGGTCAAAATGTGCAGGTAAAAATGTGCAGGTGCCAAAATGTGCAGGTCAAAATGTGCAGGTGCCAAAATTTCTCCCTTTCATACTAAAAAAGTCTTTCTGTCCCTTTCACACAAACAATTTTTTGTCCCAATTACATAATTATTATATATCTTTCCCTGCATTTTTATTTTAAATAGTGTTCTGTGCAAATCAATTAACTTATATAGGTATGTTATTTTTCTTGTTAAATGCAGTGGATTAAGTTTTTTAACTGAACAGAATATGACCCTTCAGGGCAAAAATAACTGAAAATACAATGTGGTTTCAAACAAATGCAGTGGTAAATAACTGATGCCTATATAAATGGTGAGAACTTATACTTTTGCATTGCACATCCATCATTTTTTTCATGACATCTCAGTATTATCCTTTTCTAAACCCGTTTTGTTACCATTGTACATATTTTTTACCAAAAATATAATACAGAATGCCCACAGCGGTCTCAAAAAAATATTTTCCCTATCCTAATATTCTTTCTGGCTGTTTCAGTCTCTTTATCTCTCTAATTGTTCACGCCAGATTTAGTTTGTTTATTTATTTGCAATCCCACATGAAACATACACCTTTTTCGTTCATAATGGCAATCATCTAGTTTCTGTATATTAGTCAGGAAACAATTACAAATTTTGCAAAAGCATCTAATGATATTTTGGTGTATTATGATATTCCTACAGTAGGTCTTTTTAGCCATCTGGTCCACACAATAGCAAGTCAGAAGCAATAACATGAATGTTTTAGCAAACTTAAAATTAGGGCATCACATCAAGTATTTGTGTGGGTTTCAAAACTAACCTAATTAAATACCCATATACCAAGTTATGTCATGTAAATGAGCCTCAAACAAATAAAAAATGTCAAACATTAAGTTGGGCAACTGTGTGGTTGTCCTTTTCTTTTTGAATGTTGTCATTTGAGTTTCTTCCAAAGACACATATATAGTCCTTTTGTCAATTGTGCAGTATAACCCAAAGGATGGAAAACTTTCTAATAATTCATTTGTTTCATTGAATAAAAATCACTGGACAGCTGGGTCTTTGACTTGGTTTTGAGTTTAATAACAGTATACTCATATGGTAGTCCAGCAACTTCTAGAATTTCACATATGTCTTTTTTGGAAACTCTGTGAGGATCAGTGTAACTTTTGCAATGCAGTAAAAATCTAGCTTGTTGGCTGGCCGTAAACATCCTGTCAGGCATTTACGCACTTTGTAAAAGTTGCAGTAACTCATAAAAGGATAAGCGAGACCTCCAGACTTTGGCTCCACTAAAGAAATCAGCTGGCCCTGTGGTCGCATGGTTGACAACATGCTGACAATTTTGATAACTTCCGTAAACTAGTTTTTTGCCTTGAAAAAACATATCCTCATAAATACTCTGTTGTGTTTAACTCTTTGTTACTTATCATAGCAATTTGACTTGTGTTTTCTGCACCAGTTTCCTTGGTGGTTATGATGTCTAGCAATTGTTTTGGTGCCTTGAATTTTTCTTCAAATTACCCTTTGTTGACAGTTTAAAATGAGTAACTTTGGAAAAAAACATGATCTTTGTTCAAGCTTGACCTTTCGTCTGTCCAGAGTTCCTGGTCGAGGCCAAAGTCGTTGAACATCAGTTCAAAGATACAGCCAGTTAGGAAAGTTCTATTTTTACCAGACTTTAAATCAATTAGTAATAAACTTTATGCACCCTTTAATATGTTAGGTAAAATCACTTGAAAGCGTTTAAAGAAGTACTAAAAAGATAAAACGTACATTAAATACTCTCCAACAGCACAATCACAACCACGTAGTAACATTATACAGGGTAGATGCATAAATCTGACCATACAAGCCCAGCTTTGTCATTTGCTTGCTCTTAAAGCACCAAACTCAATGCAAGCATCCGACAAGCGTGTAGTGTTAATCAAGCGTGACGGAAACAATAGCTGGACTGTCATATGAGTATACTATTGTCTAATTGTAAAATCTATAGAAGCTGGGCAGGCTACAAGCTAACAGGCCTTAAATTAAAAACAATAAAGTCAAACCGATTGAGGTGACGATCGTGTACATATCTAGTCTGAAAAACAGTGTTTCCTATTTCCTGAATGCTAGATAATTTCACGCTTTGCCATATCTAACAAACACAACACGCATTTTTACAAGTTTCTCTTAAATCCGATTTTAATTTATAGGTCATAACTTATAACTAATATTTTTGGCACAATTTATGACCACAACAATAGTTTGACGTTAAATATCAATACTTCATTTGAGCGACTGCACATTTTGGCACCTGCACATTATGACTTGCACATTTCGGCACCTGCACATTTTGACCTGCACATTTTGGCACCTGCACATTTTCGAAAAATGTGCGCACATTTCGACCTGCACATTTTCGAGCACATTGTGCAAAAAACGCTCGCATGCCCGTCTCCCAAGGTCAGCCTACACTTGCCTAAGAAAATTGGCTTCCAGGCCAAACATAAACAGCTTAGCAATGTGACTTAGTTGTTTTTAGAAACTAACACTGCCTATTACTTAGGTGAAATATATATGTCTAAATAAAATAGTGGACGACTTCAGACTTGTCAAAGTTTTTAGTCTGTCACATATTTGTAAAGTTAAATCCCAACATCCCACCTTTTCTTTGTGTAATTTATCTCCCATTTCCCTAGTTCAGGTAAAGGTTTGTTGCTTAATAACCCTGACTCATCGTTGGACAACTGCTTAGTCACTCACTTTGACAACAATGACTCATCAGTATTTTGTTGCTCAGCATCTGAAAAAGCAATTGTAAGTTCTTAAAAAGCCAAACAAAATAAATACAAACCAGCAAAATGCATAAAAATGTTGACACTTCTTCACAAATTAAATTTGCATAATGAAGTTTGTGCTGATGTGTGTAATAAGAAAAACAATAAAGGAATCATAATAAAATAAAAAAGTGTATTCTGAATGTCAATAAATATGATAATAGTAACATATCAAACCAGCCAAAACAGTGGTCATTCTGTTTAAATCAAGGAACAAAAATCAAGATACAAAAAAAGATTATAAGTTTAAATATGTGATAAAATAAAATTATTTCGGAAAACATAAATAATGTCTTTCCTAATGCAGGATATTTTCTGGGATCATTACCAAAGCAACTCTGCAAACACCTCAACTAACGGACAAATCATTTGGAAATCGCAGCAAGGGACATTACCTGGATTGTTGTGAAATGTCAAAGTTGAAGGGTCGTCAAACTCATCACTGAACGGGATGTCAACATTACTAGGATGCGTCGAATCATCGATTATTTCTACTGTAAACTAGTCGTTTGTAGCAAAATACGAGGTTTTATTCAAATCTTCCAGGCATGGAGGTGGCACCTTTCTGGGTTTGTTTGAGCTCTTCTGTCACCCGATGGCTAAATGTCCGCCCAAATATGCAACTGTCGGCAGATGCGGAGATTAAGTGAGAGTTGTGGTCGAAAGTGAGACCAACCGCTACCTCTGAATGCCGGCTGATCATGCAAACACAATCTCCTGCGAGACAAACAAAAGATTCTTGTTAAAAATGTTAATTGGAAAAACAGTTGCAAATACATTAAAGCAATTGAAAAACTGATGCAGAAAAAATGCAAACTTGTAAAAGGCCAGTATTGTGAAATTCCTACCCTGAGTAAATTTGCTAGACACACATTTAGTCATTTGACATGAATAAAACATGTTTGATTGAATTAAGTGGAAATACTTATTAATACTGCATAACTGCAAATTGCTTTTCAATTTTCTCATCAAATGCAAACCAACACTGACCTGTGGTGTACGGGAGGACATAGATGTTTTTATCAACACACGAGGTTGCAACAAGCTTTTGCACCAAACATGTCATATTCGGTTAAATTGCAGCTGCATGCAACTAGCACTGAATCATCGATGAATAAAATCCACAGTTAGAATGGCTGGGTTTAAAATTTTGTGGATTTGCTTACTCAACAATGTCCATGTCAGCCATCGAGTGTTTCTCAATGTAATGTTGTTCTCAACTGATGTCAGTTGTAGTAGTAGAGAGACTTGTCTGTTCCACAGCTCATTAGTCGAAACTGTAATTATAAATCTGATTTAGACCAAGAATTGTCAGCATCAAGATTAAACAACTATGCTCTCTGTTAAAGAACATAATGAGACTAAAACACAAAAATCACAAAAGTGGTACAAAAACAAATGCAGCTGAAAACTGGACACTTTCACTGTGACTGATATATATATATATATATATATAATTAAAAAAGCTTAGGCAAAGTAAAAAGCAATGTACAAAAGTCAGATTTTTAAATGTTACACATTTGGTTCAAACAAAGGCAAATCACTTAAACGTGCGTGTTGCATTTGCTAAATTTACCCTTGTTAACTTGTATCATTCAAATTTCAGCGTTTTAATGCAGTTTATTGTAGTTCGTGTAAATGATACTTAGTGCATTGAATTTACATTTTGTGTCAACTGGGCCGAATTAGCCACACCAGTGACAGTTTACCTCGGGAAACATTGTTGTCCAGATCACAATAAAAAATTATATAAGACTTGAATTAGATATTCTAGAATCGAAACAACTATTCTAAAATACCTACTTATACTAGTTTCAACTTCCCTACATGACAGTTTACCTCATAATCTCAGTTCGCAAACTTCACAGCAGTGACGGCAGCAGAATGATCAGCTATCGTGTTGGACGGAATATAATCATCAGTAAACATGTGAACACGATCGATCTCTACTCGCGCTTGCAAGCATCGAACCACGGTGAGAATAATCCATGCTTAATATATCCCCGTCGTGTGACGAAATAAATGATATCCTCTTAAACGGTAAAGGTCGTACACACTAAAATCAAATGATTGGTTGTCATAAAAAACGCAAAACTATATAGTCTTGAGGATTACAAAAAAACAAATCAAAAATAACAACTTAAAACCAAATTCCAAATTTACTGTGGCTTGGAAAAACAAGCTAAAATAGGTGCAGCCTAGAAACCAGCGATGAAATTACTGATGCATATTTATGATAAAGAGTGTTAAATTGTGTGCAGAATTCCCCAATGTGCCCAGACAAAGATGACTACAAATTGAATTAGGAAGTATGTTGAATACATACTGCTGGATACTCCCACTCCTGTCGCCAACCGCATGTGTTTGCCGTCATTATGAACAGAAATGCAACGTGCTTCAACCGATGTTTTAGTGTCCGTGGAGTGTTTCTTTATACGTTCCAATAGAATTGCGTGTTTCAGAACCTACAAATATTTAATAACTAACTTATTGCTCGTTCAATACATATATCCTACAAACAGCCACAATATATAATGTTCTTATTGATCGTCCAATACATATATCCTACAAACAGCCACAATATATAAGGTTCGTACACATGTTTGGTCATCGAATTTCCAAATCCTGACTCTGCCGTCATTTGAAACCGAAACAAAACAGCTGACTCAGCACAATCAGGAAGAGTCTGCAAAAACACCATAAGGAAGAAACTATTATTACATGTAAACAGGGTTTTGTGCCCCAGTGATTTAAATCAGTGACAAAAACAAAACAAGAATTTGACTAAATAAATTAAATCAGAACGACTTTTCTGAATTTGGTTTACATTTATAATTCCACTGTTATAATTAGTGTGGAGCAGACAATTTACACTCATGAGACATGATTACAGCAGCTGACGTTACAACATTTCATTCATTTTCAGCCACTACTGATGATATTTGAATAGTTATAGTATGTCTATTGACATAAGCTTATATACTTTTTGTTATGATCTCCATGGATGTGAGGGGTACAGAAACTGACGATGCTTTTTTTGAGCACATTTAACATTTCAAAAAAAAATAAATCACTAAAAAATGATCAGTCACTGTTTTTCAGTATTTTGGATATCGAAGAGCAGTGTATCCCGATTAATAACATTTATTGTTTACAATTGTCTTTTGTAATGAAATATAATTTTTTTAGTGATGTAACTTCAATATATGTATGTTACAAAGACAAACCTTGATTTCCTAGACACACGAGCTGTGAAACCTGGAAACTGAAGTGACATTTGGTTTTTCAAAATCCATCACATCAGTTATAACATGTGAGTGATCAGAAAATACAAGATGCAGCCACATGTTGTAGACATCTACTGACATTGCAAGCACTTCATAACCTCTGCAAAAATCCAATAGTAAGTTCAAAATAATTAATGTAAAAATATATTAAACAATATGCATGGATCTGTTCATAAATTTAGTCATAAAAATAAAAGCTCAAATAGATGTAACTGCAACATGGTTTATTATTTTATAACTGCTTCTGCAAATGCTCATGCCCACATCAGTGATATTGAGGCAAGTTGCTTTTTATGTCTTTGGGCCGTTATTTTTCTCATTAAATATGTAAAAATTTTGAAACTAACTTTTACCAAAATACGACTTCTTATCAGGCAGCGAAAGCAAAAGCACGATTTTGTCTTTAATCTTCATAATTTTGCGACAAAACGACCAAAAACAGTTTCAACTTTAAAGATGAAAATTTTTCACCACGTCTGTTTACAACCAGCTGATCGCTGATGACGCAATGTTTATTTTCACAGCTGTTCAATAAATATGTTTCGCGCTCAATAATTTTCGGAAATAAATGCACATTAACGAACTTCTGAACTTGCAATTCCATCAAGGCGTAAAAGTTTAACTTGTAAATCACTTGTGCAGCAAAAAAACGCAATCTACTATCGTTCTTGGACCAATGAAACGTTACTTCTTTATTTGAGTTTGCATTTGGCAAAAGGTCATCACGCGGTCAAATTTTTATGTAAAAGAATTTATCGCCCATTGATTGGCACAAAACAAAACCGGAGATAGCCAGCAAGAGCTGAATTTCGGCACTGGAAACTTCTGGAAAAATGTTACGTCATAACTAACCACTGAAATCATATTTGGCAAACTCATGAATTATTGCGTCACGTTAATTAGATTCAGAAAACATTACTAATAAATTTTTTCAACAACTGTGCTAAATTAAAACACCAAATTTTATTTTAACTCCAAAAGTGCAATTTTTTCCCTAAATTCATGCCGCAATTGATAACAAAGTATTTTTTTATGGTATCACTTTTCATGACATGGTCGTTAGTGCGTGACCAAATTTCCACAAAAAGCTTGTCAACAAACATTTTTTGACAAATCTCAACGTTTACATGTGATTTTATGGATTCCTTTTATTCTATGTTTAAATAAATCTTTGTCTGCCTTATCAAGTAACAACACAAACATAATAAGGAGATATTTTACACAATGCAAAACAACACGGACGGATCTAAAAGAAAACTTTATTTACGCCAAAAACATGCACCAGATTTTGAACACAAGCGAAAGCATACATAATAGGATCCACTAAAATAGGACATTTCATTTATTGGAACCATGCCTTCTACAAAACACATCTTCTATTAAAACTATTTCAGCAACCTTACTGTCTGAGGCGATGCAATGTCAAATGTTTTCAAGCAGGAAGGTTTGTGAAATCAAGGGACACACTAATGAACGTATACAGCAATTAGGCTACAAATACAAAGTAGAAACAACTTAAACAATTGGTGCAGAAAACATAGGGGTTTATATCTACATAAGTTAGCCTGTTTGAATCAAAACATAAAAACAACAGCTTGAATTTAAATGTAACATGTCTTATCTTATGTTACCTTCTGAGACCAACACATTACACCCAAAATCAAAAACGGAAAGACACAATCCCACTATACGCACACATGGCTTAAAGAGTGTAAATTTGTAAAGTATATTCTATGACCGGCTTTAATTAAACAGCGTTAAAAACCTACAGTGAAGAAAAAGGTGCAAAAACCAGGGGTTTCCGTACTTTGCCATAACACAAAACACTTGCTGTAAAAAAATTGCATACCCGACACATTAAACCATCAATGCTCTAGTGCAGTGGTTCCCAAACTATGGTACGCGTACCACTAGTGGTACGCGAAGGTCTCCAAGGTGGTACGCGAGCAACTTATTAAGTTCACACCAAACGATCTTTATTTCACACAAGTTTTAATTCACACAAGTTACGTAGAGCGTGAAATTTCACACTATATTTCCTACTAAATTCTAATTCCTTGGTGTATTGACGCATTGAACTGTTAAGCAAGGTTTCTTTGTGACGAAATAGGTTTATTATGACGTAATGAATCTGCTATTACGACGTAATAAGTCCTTAAAGTCAGATTTTGTAATAGCTACTAGTTGTGTTGACAGTAGCACTGTAGCGAGGGCGGTAAAAGTTTGACTAATTTTTGTTTAATATTTACGAGCCTTTGGTCACTAAAGGCCAAAGTTACTAAGGTAAAGTTAGTTAGTAAAGTTTAGTAACATTTTTATCCATTAAATTCTAACAATGATTGTAGGTGGTACGAGAACGCTGCATGAACCAAAAAAATGGTACGCGAGTAGATAAAGTTTGGGAACCACTGCTCTAGTGGATAATCTTGAAAATACCATATAAAAGTGTGTGTGTGTGGGGGGGGGACAAAGAAAATAATCCATCAGTAAATCCAAGCTATGACTCAAATGTTGGTATGTATGCGTCCTTCTGCTACTGTGCAAGCCTGAAATAAGAATACAAAACGGCATTTAGAAATGAAATCAAAGTTTAAAATGTATATGTGGCTTTGCCAAGCATATACTGGTCAAAAATATTTAGCCCCAAGGGTCAGCCTACACTTGCCTAAGAAAATTGGCTTCCAGGCCAAACATAAACAGCTTAGCAATGTGACTTAGTTGTTTTTAGAAACTAACACTGCCTATTACTTAGGTGAAATATATATGTCTAAATAAAATAGTGGACGACTTCAGACTTGTCAAAGTTTTTAGTCTGTCACATATTTGTAAAGTTAAATCCCAACATCCCACCTTTTCTTTGTGTAATTTATCTCCCATTTCCCTAGTTCAGGTAAAGGTTTGTTGCTTAATAACCCTGACTCATCGTTGGACAACTGCTTAGTCACTCACTTTGACAACAATGACTCATCAGTATTTTGTTGCTCAGCATCTGAAAAAGCAATTGTAAGTTCTTAAAAAGCCAAACAAAATAAATACAAACCAGCAAAATGCATAAAAATGTTGACACTTCTTTACAAATTAAATTTGCATAATGAAGTTTGTGCTGATGTGTGTAATAAGAAAAACAATAAAGGAATCATAATAAAATAAAAAAGTGTATTCTGAATGTCAATAAATATGATAATAGTAACATATCAAACCAGCCAAAACAGTGGTCATTCTGTTTAAATCAAGGAACAAAAATCAAGATACAAAAAAAGATTCTAAGTTTAAATATGTGATAAAATAAAATTATTTCGGAAAACATAAATAATGTCTTTCCTAATGCAGGATATTTTCTGGGATCATTACCAAAGCAACTCTGCAAACACCTCAACTAACGGACAAATCATTTGGAAATCGCAGCAAGGGACATTACCTGGATTGTTGTGAAATGTCAAAGTTGAAGGGTCGTCAAACTCATCACTGAACGGGATGTCAACATTACTAGGATGCGTCGAATCATCGATTATTTCTACTGTAAACTAGTCGTTTGTAGCAAAATACGAGGTTTTATTCAAATCTTCCAGGCATGGAGGTGGCACCTTTCTGGGTTTGTTTGAGCTCTTCTGTCACCCGATGGCTAAATGTCCGCCCAAATATGCAACTGTCGGCAGATGCGGAGATTAAGTGAGAGTTGTGGTCGAAAGTGAGACCAACCGCTACCTCTGAATGCCGGCTGATCATGCAAACACAATCTCCTGCGAGACAAACAAAAGATTCTTGTTAAAAATGTTAATTGGAAAAACAGTTGCAAATACATTAAAGCAATTGAAAAACTGATGCAGAAAAAATGCAAACTTGTAAAAGGCCAGTATTGTGAAATTCCTACCCTGAGTAAATTTGCTAGACACACATTTAGTCATTTGACATGAATAAAACATGTTTGATTGAATTAAGTGGAAATACTTATTAATACTGCATAACTGCAAATTGCTTTTCAATTTTCTCATCAAATGCAAACCAACACTGACCTGTGGTGTACGGGAGGACATAGATGTTTTTATCAACACACGAGGTTGCAACAAGCTTTTGCACCAAACATGTCATATTCGGTTAAATTGCAGCTGCATGCAACTAGCACTGAATCATCGATGAATAAAATCCACAGTTAGAATGGCTGGGTTTAAAATTTTGTGGATTTGCTTACTCAACAAAGTCCATGTCAGCCATCGAGTGTTTCTCAATGTAATGTTGTTCTCAACTGATGTCAGTTGTAGTAGTAGAGAGACTTGTCTGTTCCACAGCTCATTAGTCAAAACTGTAATTATAAATCTGATTTAGACCAAGAATTGTCAGCATCAAGATTAAACAACTATGCTCTCTGTTAAAGAACATAATGAGACTAAAACACAAAAATCACAAAAGTGGTACAAAAACAAATGCAGCTGAAAACTGGACACTTTCACTGTGACTGATATATATATATATATATAATTAAAAAAGCTTAGGCAAAGTAAAAAGCAATGTACAAAAGTCAGATTTTTAAATGTTACACATTTGGTTCAAACAAAGGCAAATCACTTAAATGTGCGTGTTGCATTTGCCAAATTTACCCTTGTTAACTTGTATCATTCAAATTTCAGCGTTTTAATGCAGTTTATTGTAGTTCGTGTAAATGATACTTAGTGCATTGAATTTACATTTTGTGTCAACTGGGCCGAATTAGCCACACCAGTGACAGTTTACCTCGGGAAACATTGTTGTCCAGATCACAATAAAAAATTATATAA
The DNA here is from genome assembly GCF_965637545.1 of Phallusia mammillata. Lineage (NCBI taxonomy): Eukaryota > Metazoa > Chordata > Ascidiacea > Phlebobranchia > Ascidiidae > Phallusia > Phallusia mammillata. The sequence goes on from NW_027649063.1 coordinate 15,212, forward strand.
GACTTGAATTAGATATTCTAGAATCGAAACAACTATTCTAAAATACCTACTTATACTAGTTTCAACTTCCCTACATGACAGTTTACCTCATAATCTCAGTTCGCAAACTTCACAGCAGTGACGGCAGCAGAATGATCAGCTATCGTGTTGGACGGAATATAATCATCAGTAAACATGTGAACACGATCGATCTCTACTCGCGCTTGCAAGCATCGAACCACGGTGAGAATAATCCATGCTTAATATATCCCCGTCGTGTGACGAAATAAATGATATCCTCTTAAACGGTAAAGGTCGTACACACTAAAATCAAATGATTGGTTGTCATAAAAAACGCAAAACTATATAGTCTTGAGGATTACAAAAAAACAAATCAAAAATAACAACTTAAAACCAAATTCCAAATTTACTGTGGCTTGGAAAAACAAGCTAAAATAGGTGCAGCCTAGAAACCAGCGATGAAATTACTGATGCATATTTATGATAAAGAGTGTTAAATTGTGTGCAGAATTCCCCAATGTGCCCAGACATAAAGATGACTACAAATTGAATTAGGAAGTATGTTGAATACATACTGCTGGATACTCCCACTCCTGTCGCCAACCGCATGTGTTTGCCGTCATTATGAACAGAAATGCAACGTGCTTCAACCGATGTTTTAGTGTCCGTGGAGTGTTTCTTTATACGTTCCAATAGAATTGTGTGTTTCAGAACCTACAAATATTTAATAACTAACTTATTGATCGTTCAATACATATATCCTACAAACAGCCACAATATATAATGTTCTTATTGATCGTCCAATACATATATCCTACAAACAGCCACAATATATAAGGTTCGTACACATGTTTGGTCATCGATTTTCCAAATCCTGACTCTGCCGTCATTTGAAACCGAAACAAAACAGCTGACTCAGCACAATCAGGAAGAGTCTGCAAAAACACCATAAGGAAGAAACTATTATTACATGTAAACAGGGTTTTGTGCCCCAGTGATTT
>NW_027649064.1:0-16155 GCF_965637545.1 Phallusia mammillata
GGTTACCAACCGCCCGTACAAGCTTGGATTTGCGCTACCACGTGAGTTACTTGGTGTAAGAAGGCAAGAAAAGGATCGAAAACTATCGGGGTCGCTTCCATCGTGGCCAGTATGGTAAAGTACGGGGCAAAAGCAGCGAAAACTGCTGAATTGCCGAGCTGCTGCAGCCCGTCGGCAGGTTTTCCTTACGCTCATGCGCTTTAATTGCGACTTTTACATGGCCAGTTCAGGTACGCAGGTGTGTGCAGCCAGCCGTTAATTGCCGGGTCGGCTCCGGCGTGTCTGCTGATGACGTAATTACGTATGCTAATTAGCCGTCCAGCCCGCGCAGCTGTGCGCTGTAGTTCAGCTACTGCACCACGGGGAGCCTCGTTGGCGCCCCCTTCGACGTTGTTTAAGGCCCAACAACATGACATATAATAAATAAACAAAGAAACAAACGGCCCGAAGCACCCGGGAACCTATTTGCTTTGATGATTAAGTGGAAAAAAGTTACTCCGAGGAGTATGATGCTTACCTTATTCAAATAGAATGCCGTTTTGAGGTAACAGGCGGTTACCAACCGCCCGTACAAGCTTGGATTTGCGCTACCACGTGAGTTACTTGGTGTAAGAAGGCAAGAAAAGGATCGAAAACTATCGGGGTCGCTTCCATCGTGGCCAGTATGGTAAAGTACGGGGCAAAAGCAGCGAAAACTGCTGAATTGCCGAGCTGCTGCAGCCCGTCGGCAGGTTTTCCTTACGCTCATGCGCTTTAATTGCGACTTTTACATGGCCAGTTCAGGTACGCAGGTGTGTGCAGCCAGCCGTTAATTGCCGGGTCGGCTCCGGCGTGTCTGCTGATGACGTAATTACGTATGCTAATTAGCCGTCCAGCCCGCGCAGCTGTGCGCTGTAGTTCAGCTACTGCACCACGGGGAGCCTCGTTGGCGCCCCCTTCGACGTTGTTTAAGGCCCAACAACATGACATATAATAAATAAACAAAGAAACAAACGGCCCGAAGCACCCGGGAACCTATTTGCTTTGATGATTAAGTGGAAAAAAGTTACTCCGAGGAGTATGATGCTTACCTTATTCAAATAGAATGCCGTTTTGAGGTAACAGGCGGTTACCAACCGCCCGTACAAGCTTGGATTTGCGCTACCACGTGAGTTACTTGGTGTAAGAAGGCAAGAAAAGGATCGAAAACTATCGGGGTCGCTTCCATCGTGGCCAGTATGGTAAAGTACGGGGCAAAAGCAGCGAAAACTGCTGAATTGCCGAGCTGCTGCAGCCCGTCGGCAGGTTTTCCTTACGCTCATGCGCTTTAATTGCGACTTTTACATGGCCAGTTCAGGTACGCAGGTGTGTGCAGCCAGCCGTTAATTGCCGGGTCGGCTCCGGCGTGTCTGCTGATGACGTAATTACGTATGCTAATTAGCCGTCCAGCCCGCGCAGCTGTGCGCTGTAGTTCAGCTACTGCACCACGGGGAGCCTCGTTGGCGCCCCCTTCGACGTTGTTTAAGGCCCAACAACATGACATATAATAAATAAACAAAGAAACAAACGGCCCGAAGCACCCGGGAACCTATTTGCTTTGATGATTAAGTGGAAAAAAGTTACTCCGAGGAGTATGATGCTTACCTTATTCAAATAGAATGCCGTTTTGAGGTAACAGGCGGTTACCAACCGCCCGTACAAGCTTGGATTTGCGCTACCACGTGAGTTACTTGGTGTAAGAAGGCAAGAAAAGGATCGAAAACTATCGGGGTCGCTTCCATCGTGGCCAGTATGGTAAAGTACGGGGCAAAAGCAGCGAAAACTGCTGAATTGCCGAGCTGCTGCAGCCCGTCGGCAGGTTTTCCTTACGCTCATGCGCTTTAATTGCGACTTTTACATGGCCAGTTCAGGTACGCAGGTGTGTGCAGCCAGCCGTTAATTGCCGGGTCGGCTCCGGCGTGTCTGCTGATGACGTAATTACGTATGCTAATTAGCCGTCCAGCCCGCGCAGCTGTGCGCTGTAGTTCAGCTACTGCACCACGGGGAGCCTCGTTGGCGCCCCCTTCGACGTTGTTTAAGGCCCAACAACATGACATATAATAAATAAACAAAGAAACAAACGGCCCGAAGCACCCGGGAACCTATTTGCTTTGATGATTAAGTGGAAAAAAGTTACTCCGAGGAGTATGATGCTTACCTTATTCAAATAGAATGCCGTTTTGAGGTAACAGGCGGTTACCAACCGCCCGTACAAGCTTGGATTTGCGCTACCACGTGAGTTACTTGGTGTAAGAAGGCAAGAAAAGGATCGAAAACTATCGGGGTCGCTTCCATCGTGGCCAGTATGGTAAAGTACGGGGCAAAAGCAGCGAAAACTGCTGAATTGCCGAGCTGCTGCAGCCCGTCGGCAGGTTTTCCTTACGCTCATGCGCTTTAATTGCGACTTTTACATGGCCAGTTCAGGTACGCAGGTGTGTGCAGCCAGCCGTTAATTGCCGGGTCGGCTCCGGCGTGTCTGCTGATGACGTAATTACGTATGCTAATTAGCCGTCCAGCCCGCGCAGCTGTGCGCTGTAGTTCAGCTACTGCACCACGGGGAGCCTCGTTGGCGCCCCCTTCGACGTTGTTTAAGGCCCAACAACATGACATATAATAAATAAACAAAGAAACAAACGGCCCGAAGCACCCGGGAACCTATTTGCTTTGATGATTAAGTGGAAAAAAGTTACTCCGAGGAGTATGATGCTTACCTTATTCAAATAGAATGCCGTTTTGAGGTAACAGGCGGTTACCAACCGCCCGTACAAGCTTGGATTTGCGCTACCACGTGAGTTACTTGGTGTAAGAAGGCAAGAAAAGGATCGAAAACTATCGGGGTCGCTTCCATCGTGGCCAGTATGGTAAAGTACGGGGCAAAAGCAGCGAAAACTGCTGAATTGCCGAGCTGCTGCAGCCCGTCGGCAGGTTTTCCTTACGCTCATGCGCTTTAATTGCGACTTTTACATGGCCAGTTCAGGTACGCAGGTGTGTGCAGCCAGCCGTTAATTGCCGGGTCGGCTCCGGCGTGTCTGCTGATGACGTAATTACGTATGCTAATTAGCCGTCCAGCCCGCGCAGCTGTGCGCTGTAGTTCAGCTACTGCACCACGGGGAGCCTCGTTGGCGCCCCCTTCGACGTTGTTTAAGGCCCAACAACATGACATATAATAAATAAACAAAGAAACAAACGGCCCGAAGCACCCGGGAACCTATTTGCTTTGATGATTAAGTGGAAAAAAGTTACTCCGAGGAGTATGATGCTTACCTTATTCAAATAGAATGCCGTTTTGAGGTAACAGGCGGTTACCAACCGCCCGTACAAGCTTGGATTTGCGCTACCACGTGAGTTACTTGGTGTAAGAAGGCAAGAAAAGGATCGAAAACTATCGGGGTCGCTTCCATCGTGGCCAGTATGGTAAAGTACGGGGCAAAAGCAGCGAAAACTGCTGAATTGCCGAGCTGCTGCAGCCCGTCGGCAGGTTTTCCTTACGCTCATGCGCTTTAATTGCGACTTTTACATGGCCAGTTCAGGTACGCAGGTGTGTGCAGCCAGCCGTTAATTGCCGGGTCGGCTCCGGCGTGTCTGCTGATGACGTAATTACGTATGCTAATTAGCCGTCCAGCCCGCGCAGCTGTGCGCTGTAGTTCAGCTACTGCACCACGGGGAGCCTCGTTGGCGCCCCCTTCGACGTTGTTTAAGGCCCAACAACATGACATATAATAAATAAACAAAGAAACAAACGGCCCGAAGCACCCGGGAACCTATTTGCTTTGATGATTAAGTGGAAAAAAGTTACTCCGAGGAGTATGATGCTTACCTTATTCAAATAGAATGCCGTTTTGAGGTAACAGGCGGTTACCAACCGCCCGTACAAGCTTGGATTTGCGCTACCACGTGAGTTACTTGGTGTAAGAAGGCAAGAAAAGGATCGAAAACTATCGGGGTCGCTTCCATCGTGGCCAGTATGGTAAAGTACGGGGCAAAAGCAGCGAAAACTGCTGAATTGCCGAGCTGCTGCAGCCCGTCGGCAGGTTTTCCTTACGCTCATGCGCTTTAATTGCGACTTTTACATGGCCAGTTCAGGTACGCAGGTGTGTGCAGCCAGCCGTTAATTGCCGGGTCGGCTCCGGCGTGTCTGCTGATGACGTAATTACGTATGCTAATTAGCCGTCCAGCCCGCGCAGCTGTGCGCTGTAGTTCAGCTACTGCACCACGGGGAGCCTCGTTGGCGCCCCCTTCGACGTTGTTTAAGGCCCAACAACATGACATATAATAAATAAACAAAGAAACAAACGGCCCGAAGCACCCGGGAACCTATTTGCTTTGATGATTAAGTGGAAAAAAGTTACTCCGAGGAGTATGATGCTTACCTTATTCAAATAGAATGCCGTTTTGAGGTAACAGGCGGTTACCAACCGCCCGTACAAGCTTGGATTTGCGCTACCACGTGAGTTACTTGGTGTAAGAAGGCAAGAAAAGGATCGAAAACTATCGGGGTCGCTTCCATCGTGGCCAGTATGGTAAAGTACGGGGCAAAAGCAGCGAAAACTGCTGAATTGCCGAGCTGCTGCAGCCCGTCGGCAGGTTTTCCTTACGCTCATGCGCTTTAATTGCGACTTTTACATGGCCAGTTCAGGTACGCAGGTGTGTGCAGCCAGCCGTTAATTGCCGGGTCGGCTCCGGCGTGTCTGCTGATGACGTAATTACGTATGCTAATTAGCCGTCCAGCCCGCGCAGCTGTGCGCTGTAGTTCAGCTACTGCACCACGGGGAGCCTCGTTGGCGCCCCCTTCGACGTTGTTTAAGGCCCAACAACATGACATATAATAAATAAACAAAGAAACAAACGGCCCGAAGCACCCGGGAACCTATTTGCTTTGATGATTAAGTGGAAAAAAGTTACTCCGAGGAGTATGATGCTTACCTTATTCAAATAGAATGCCGTTTTGAGGTAACAGGCGGTTACCAACCGCCCGTACAAGCTTGGATTTGCGCTACCACGTGAGTTACTTGGTGTAAGAAGGCAAGAAAAGGATCGAAAACTATCGGGGTCGCTTCCATCGTGGCCAGTATGGTAAAGTACGGGGCAAAAGCAGCGAAAACTGCTGAATTGCCGAGCTGCTGCAGCCCGTCGGCAGGTTTTCCTTACGCTCATGCGCTTTAATTGCGACTTTTACATGGCCAGTTCAGGTACGCAGGTGTGTGCAGCCAGCCGTTAATTGCCGGGTCGGCTCCGGCGTGTCTGCTGATGACGTAATTACGTATGCTAATTAGCCGTCCAGCCCGCGCAGCTGTGCGCTGTAGTTCAGCTACTGCACCACGGGGAGCCTCGTTGGCGCCCCCTTCGACGTTGTTTAAGGCCCAACAACATGACATATAATAAATAAACAAAGAAACAAACGGCCCGAAGCACCCGGGAACCTATTTGCTTTGATGATTAAGTGGAAAAAAGTTACTCCGAGGAGTATGATGCTTACCTTATTCAAATAGAATGCCGTTTTGAGGTAACAGGCGGTTACCAACCGCCCGTACAAGCTTGGATTTGCGCTACCACGTGAGTTACTTGGTGTAAGAAGGCAAGAAAAGGATCGAAAACTATCGGGGTCGCTTCCATCGTGGCCAGTATGGTAAAGTACGGGGCAAAAGCAGCGAAAACTGCTGAATTGCCGAGCTGCTGCAGCCCGTCGGCAGGTTTTCCTTACGCTCATGCGCTTTAATTGCGACTTTTACATGGCCAGTTCAGGTACGCAGGTGTGTGCAGCCAGCCGTTAATTGCCGGGTCGGCTCCGGCGTGTCTGCTGATGACGTAATTACGTATGCTAATTAGCCGTCCAGCCCGCGCAGCTGTGCGCTGTAGTTCAGCTACTGCACCACGGGGAGCCTCGTTGGCGCCCCCTTCGACGTTGTTTAAGGCCCAACAACATGACATATAATAAATAAACAAAGAAACAAACGGCCCGAAGCACCCGGGAACCTATTTGCTTTGATGATTAAGTGGAAAAAAGTTACTCCGAGGAGTATGATGCTTACCTTATTCAAATAGAATGCCGTTTTGAGGTAACAGGCGGTTACCAACCGCCCGTACAAGCTTGGATTTGCGCTACCACGTGAGTTACTTGGTGTAAGAAGGCAAGAAAAGGATCGAAAACTATCGGGGTCGCTTCCATCGTGGCCAGTATGGTAAAGTACGGGGCAAAAGCAGCGAAAACTGCTGAATTGCCGAGCTGCTGCAGCCCGTCGGCAGGTTTTCCTTACGCTCATGCGCTTTAATTGCGACTTTTACATGGCCAGTTCAGGTACGCAGGTGTGTGCAGCCAGCCGTTAATTGCCGGGTCGGCTCCGGCGTGTCTGCTGATGACGTAATTACGTATGCTAATTAGCCGTCCAGCCCGCGCAGCTGTGCGCTGTAGTTCAGCTACTGCACCACGGGGAGCCTCGTTGGCGCCCCCTTCGACGTTGTTTAAGGCCCAACAACATGACATATAATAAATAAACAAAGAAACAAACGGCCCGAAGCACCCGGGAACCTATTTGCTTTGATGATTAAGTGGAAAAAAGTTACTCCGAGGAGTATGATGCTTACCTTATTCAAATAGAATGCCGTTTTGAGGTAACAGGCGGTTACCAACCGCCCGTACAAGCTTGGATTTGCGCTACCACGTGAGTTACTTGGTGTAAGAAGGCAAGAAAAGGATCGAAAACTATCGGGGTCGCTTCCATCGTGGCCAGTATGGTAAAGTACGGGGCAAAAGCAGCGAAAACTGCTGAATTGCCGAGCTGCTGCAGCCCGTCGGCAGGTTTTCCTTACGCTCATGCGCTTTAATTGCGACTTTTACATGGCCAGTTCAGGTACGCAGGTGTGTGCAGCCAGCCGTTAATTGCCGGGTCGGCTCCGGCGTGTCTGCTGATGACGTAATTACGTATGCTAATTAGCCGTCCAGCCCGCGCAGCTGTGCGCTGTAGTTCAGCTACTGCACCACGGGGAGCCTCGTTGGCGCCCCCTTCGACGTTGTTTAAGGCCCAACAACATGACATATAATAAATAAACAAAGAAACAAACGGCCCGAAGCACCCGGGAACCTATTTGCTTTGATGATTAAGTGGAAAAAAGTTACTCCGAGGAGTATGATGCTTACCTTATTCAAATAGAATGCCGTTTTGAGGTAACAGGCGGTTACCAACCGCCCGTACAAGCTTGGATTTGCGCTACCACGTGAGTTACTTGGTGTAAGAAGGCAAGAAAAGGATCGAAAACTATCGGGGTCGCTTCCATCGTGGCCAGTATGGTAAAGTACGGGGCAAAAGCAGCGAAAACTGCTGAATTGCCGAGCTGCTGCAGCCCGTCGGCAGGTTTTCCTTACGCTCATGCGCTTTAATTGCGACTTTTACATGACCAGTTCAGGTACGCAGGTGTGTGCAGCCAGCCGTTAATTGCCGGGTCGGCTCCGGCGTGTCTGCTGATGACGTAATTACGTATGCTAATTAGCCGTCCAGCCCGCGCAGCTGTGCGCTGTAGTTCAGCTACTGCACCACGGGGAGCCTCGTTGGCGCCCCCTTCGACGTTGTTTAAGGCCCAACAACATGACATATAATAAATAAACAAAGAAACAAACGGCCCGAAGCACCCGGGAACCTATTTGCTTTGATGATTAAGTGGAAAAAAGTTACTCCGAGGAGTATGATGCTTACCTTATTCAAATAGAATGCCGTTTTGAGGTAACAGGCGGTTACCAACCGCCCGTACAAGCTTGGATTTGCGCTACCACGTGAGTTACTTGGTGTAAGAAGGCAAGAAAAGGATCGAAAACTATCGGGGTCGCTTCCATCGTGGCCAGTATGGTAAAGTACGGGGCAAAAGCAGCGAAAACTGCTGAATTGCCGAGCTGCTGCAGCCCGTCGGCAGGTTTTCCTTACGCTCATGCGCTTTAATTGCGACTTTTACATGGCCAGTTCAGGTACGCAGGTGTGTGCAGCCAGCCGTTAATTGCCGGGTCGGCTCCGGCGTGTCTGCTGATGACGTAATTACGTATGCTAATTAGCCGTCCAGCCCGCGCAGCTGTGCGCTGTAGTTCAGCTACTGCACCACGGGGAGCCTCGTTGGCGCCCCCTTCGACGTTGTTTAAGGCCCAACAACATGACATATAATAAATAAACAAAGAAACAAACGGCCCGAAGCACCCGGGAACCTATTTGCTTTGATGATTAAGTGGAAAAAAGTTACTCCGAGGAGTATGATGCTTACCTTATTCAAATAGAATGCCGTTTTGAGGTAACAGGCGGTTACCAACCGCCCGTACAAGCTTGGATTTGCGCTACCACGTGAGTTACTTGGTGTAAGAAGGCAAGAAAAGGATCGAAAACTATCGGGGTCGCTTCCATCGTGGCCAGTATGGTAAAGTACGGGGCAAAAGCAGCGAAAACTGCTGAATTGCCGAGCTGCTGCAGCCCGTCGGCAGGTTTTCCTTACGCTCATGCGCTTTAATTGCGACTTTTACATGGCCAGTTCAGGTACGCAGGTGTGTGCAGCCAGCCGTTAATTGCCGGGTCGGCTCCGGCGTGTCTGCTGATGACGTAATTACGTATGCTAATTAGCCGTCCAGCCCGCGCAGCTGTGCGCTGTAGTTCAGCTACTGCACCACGGGGAGCCTCGTTGGCGCCCCCTTCGACGTTGTTTAAGGCCCAACAACATGACATATAATAAATAAACAAAGAAACAAACGGCCCGAAGCACCCGGGAACCTATTTGCTTTGATGATTAAGTGGAAAAAAGTTACTCCGAGGAGTATGATGCTTACCTTATTCAAATAGAATGCCGTTTTGAGGTAACAGGCGGTTACCAACCGCCCGTACAAGCTTGGATTTGCGCTACCACGTGAGTTACTTGGTGTAAGAAGGCAAGAAAAGGATCGAAAACTATCGGGGTCGCTTCCATCGTGGCCAGTATGGTAAAGTACGGGGCAAAAGCAGCGAAAACTGCTGAATTGCCGAGCTGCTGCAGCCCGTCGGCAGGTTTTCCTTACGCTCATGCGCTTTAATTGCGACTTTTACATGGCCAGTTCAGGTACGCAGGTGTGTGCAGCCAGCCGTTAATTGCCGGGTCGGCTCCGGCGTGTCTGCTGATGACGTAATTACGTATGCTAATTAGCCGTCCAGCCCGCGCAGCTGTGCGCTGTAGTTCAGCTACTGCACCACGGGGAGCCTCGTTGGCGCCCCCTTCGACGTTGTTTAAGGCCCAACAACATGACATATAATAAATAAACAAAGAAACAAACGGCCCGAAGCACCCGGGAACCTATTTGCTTTGATGATTAAGTGGAAAAAAGTTACTCCGAGGAGTATGATGCTTACCTTATTCAAATAGAATGCCGTTTTGAGGTAACAGGCGGTTACCAACCGCCCGTACAAGCTTGGATTTGCGCTACCACGTGAGTTACTTGGTGTAAGAAGGCAAGAAAAGGATCGAAAACTATCGGGGTCGCTTCCATCGTGGCCAGTATGGTAAAGTACGGGGCAAAAGCAGCGAAAACTGCTGAATTGCCGAGCTGCTGCAGCCCGTCGGCAGGTTTTCCTTACGCTCATGCGCTTTAATTGCGACTTTTACATGGCCAGTTCAGGTACGCAGGTGTGTGCAGCCAGCCGTTAATTGCCGGGTCGGCTCCGGCGTGTCTGCTGATGACGTAATTACGTATGCTAATTAGCCGTCCAGCCCGCGCAGCTGTGCGCTGTAGTTCAGCTACTGCACCACGGGGAGCCTCGTTGGCGCCCCCTTCGACGTTGTTTAAGGCCCAACAACATGACATATAATAAATAAACAAAGAAACAAACGGCCCGAAGCACCCGGGAACCTATTTGCTTTGATGATTAAGTGGAAAAAAGTTACTCCGAGGAGTATGATGCTTACCTTATTCAAATAGAATGCCGTTTTGAGGTAACAGGCGGTTACCAACCGCCCGTACAAGCTTGGATTTGCGCTACCACGTGAGTTACTTGGTGTAAGAAGGCAAGAAAAGGATCGAAAACTATCGGGGTCGCTTCCATCGTGGCCAGTATGGTAAAGTACGGGGCAAAAGCAGCGAAAACTGCTGAATTGCCGAGCTGCTGCAGCCCGTCGGCAGGTTTTCCTTACGCTCATGCGCTTTAATTGCGACTTTTACATGGCCAGTTCAGGTACGCAGGTGTGTGCAGCCAGCCGTTAATTGCCGGGTCGGCTCCGGCGTGTCTGCTGATGACGTAATTACGTATGCTAATTAGCCGTCCAGCCCGCGCAGCTGTGCGCTGTAGTTCAGCTACTGCACCACGGGGAGCCTCGTTGGCGCCCCCTTCGACGTTGTTTAAGGCCCAACAACATGACATATAATAAATAAACAAAGAAACAAACGGCCCGAAGCACCCGGGAACCTATTTGCTTTGATGATTAAGTGGAAAAAAGTTACTCCGAGGAGTATGATGCTTACCTTATTCAAATAGAATGCCGTTTTGAGGTAACAGGCGGTTACCAACCGCCCGTACAAGCTTGGATTTGCGCTACCACGTGAGTTACTTGGTGTAAGAAGGCAAGAAAAGGATCGAAAACTATCGGGGTCGCTTCCATCGTGGCCAGTATGGTAAAGTACGGGGCAAAAGCAGCGAAAACTGCTGAATTGCCGAGCTGCTGCAGCCCGTCGGCAGGTTTTCCTTACGCTCATGCGCTTTAATTGCGACTTTTACATGGCCAGTTCAGGTACGCAGGTGTGTGCAGCCAGCCGTTAATTGCCGGGTCGGCTCCGGCGTGTCTGCTGATGACGTAATTACGTATGCTAATTAGCCGTCCAGCCCGCGCAGCTGTGCGCTGTAGTTCAGCTACTGCACCACGGGGAGCCTCGTTGGCGCCCCCTTCGACGTTGTTTAAGGCCCAACAACATGACATATAATAAATAAACAAAGAAACAAACGGCCCGAAGCACCCGGGAACCTATTTGCTTTGATGATTAAGTGGAAAAAAGTTACTCCGAGGAGTATGATGCTTACCTTATTCAAATAGAATGCCGTTTTGAGGTAACAGGCGGTTACCAACCGCCCGTACAAGCTTGGATTTGCGCTACCACGTGAGTTACTTGGTGTAAGAAGGCAAGAAAAGGATCGAAAACTATCGGGGTCGCTTCCATCGTGGCCAGTATGGTAAAGTACGGGGCAAAAGCAGCGAAAACTGCTGAATTGCCGAGCTGCTGCAGCCCGTCGGCAGGTTTTCCTTACGCTCATGCGCTTTAATTGCGACTTTTACATGGCCAGTTCAGGTACGCAGGTGTGTGCAGCCAGCCGTTAATTGCCGGGTCGGCTCCGGCGTGTCTGCTGATGACGTAATTACGTATGCTAATTAGCCGTCCAGCCCGCGCAGCTGTGCGCTGTAGTTCAGCTACTGCACCACGGGGAGCCTCGTTGGCGCCCCCTTCGACGTTGTTTAAGGCCCAACAACATGACATATAATAAATAAACAAAGAAACAAACGGCCCGAAGCACCCGGGAACCTATTTGCTTTGATGATTAAGTGGAAAAAAGTTACTCCGAGGAGTATGATGCTTACCTTATTCAAATAGAATGCCGTTTTGAGGTAACAGGCGGTTACCAACCGCCCGTACAAGCTTGGATTTGCGCTACCACGTGAGTTACTTGGTGTAAGAAGGCAAGAAAAGGATCGAAAACTATCGGGGTCGCTTCCATCGTGGCCAGTATGGTAAAGTACGGGGCAAAAGCAGCGAAAACTGCTGAATTGCCGAGCTGCTGCAGCCCGTCGGCAGGTTTTCCTTACGCTCATGCGCTTTAATTGCGACTTTTACATGGCCAGTTCAGGTACGCAGGTGTGTGCAGCCAGCCGTTAATTGCCGGGTCGGCTCCGGCGTGTCTGCTGATGACGTAATTACGTATGCTAATTAGCCGTCCAGCCCGCGCAGCTGTGCGCTGTAGTTCAGCTACTGCACCACGGGGAGCCTCGTTGGCGCCCCCTTCGACGTTGTTTAAGGCCCAACAACATGACATATAATAAATAAACAAAGAAACAAACGGCCCGAAGCACCCGGGAACCTATTTGCTTTGATGATTAAGTGGAAAAAAGTTACTCCGAGGAGTATGATGCTTACCTTATTCAAATAGAATGCCGTTTTGAGGTAACAGGCGGTTACCAACCGCCCGTACAAGCTTGGATTTGCGCTACCACGTGAGTTACTTGGTGTAAGAAGGCAAGAAAAGGATCGAAAACTATCGGGGTCGCTTCCATCGTGGCCAGTATGGTAAAGTACGGGGCAAAAGCAGCGAAAACTGCTGAATTGCCGAGCTGCTGCAGCCCGTCGGCAGGTTTTCCTTACGCTCATGCGCTTTAATTGCGACTTTTACATGGCCAGTTCAGGTACGCAGGTGTGTGCAGCCAGCCGTTAATTGCCGGGTCGGCTCCGGCGTGTCTGCTGATGACGTAATTACGTATGCTAATTAGCCGTCCAGCCCGCGCAGCTGTGCGCTGTAGTTCAGCTACTGCACCACGGGGAGCCTCGTTGGCGCCCCCTTCGACGTTGTTTAAGGCCCAACAACATGACATATAATAAATAAACAAAGAAACAAACGGCCCGAAGCACCCGGGAACCTATTTGCTTTGATGATTAAGTGGAAAAAAGTTACTCCGAGGAGTATGATGCTTACCTTATTCAAATAGAATGCCGTTTTGAGGTAACAGGCGGTTACCAACCGCCCGTACAAGCTTGGATTTGCGCTACCACGTGAGTTACTTGGTGTAAGAAGGCAAGAAAAGGATCGAAAACTATCGGGGTCGCTTCCATCGTGGCCAGTATGGTAAAGTACGGGGCAAAAGCAGCGAAAACTGCTGAATTGCCGAGCTGCTGCAGCCCGTCGGCAGGTTTTCCTTACGCTCATGCGCTTTAATTGCGACTTTTACATGGCCAGTTCAGGTACGCAGGTGTGTGCAGCCAGCCGTTAATTGCCGGGTCGGCTCCGGCGTGTCTGCTGATGACGTAATTACGTATGCTAATTAGCCGTCCAGCCCGCGCAGCTGTGCGCTGTAGTTCAGCTACTGCACCACGGGGAGCCTCGTTGGCGCCCCCTTCGACGTTGTTTAAGGCCCAACAACATGACATATAATAAATAAACAAAGAAACAAACGGCCCGAAGCACCCGGGAACCTATTTGCTTTGATGATTAAGTGGAAAAAAGTTACTCCGAGGAGTATGATGCTTACCTTATTCAAATAGAATGCCGTTTTGAGGTAACAGGCGGTTACCAACCGCCCGTACAAGCTTGGATTTGCGCTACCACGTGAGTTACTTGGTGTAAGAAGGCAAGAAAAGGATCGAAAACTATCGGGGTCGCTTCCATCGTGGCCAGTATGGTAAAGTACGGGGCAAAAGCAGCGAAAACTGCTGAATTGCCGAGCTGCTGCAGCCCGTCGGCAGGTTTTCCTTACGCTCATGCGCTTTAATTGCGACTTTTACATGGCCAGTTCAGGTACGCAGGTGTGTGCAGCCAGCCGTTAATTGCCGGGTCGGCTCCGGCGTGTCTGCTGATGACGTAATTACGTATGCTAATTAGCCGTCCAGCCCGCGCAGCTGTGCGCTGTAGTTCAGCTACTGCACCACGGGGAGCCTCGTTGGCGCCCCCTTCGACGTTGTTTAAGGCCCAACAACATGACATATAATAAATAAACAAAGAAACAAACGGCCCGAAGCACCCGGGAACCTATTTGCTTTGATGATTAAGTGGAAAAAAGTTACTCCGAGGAGTATGATGCTTACCTTATTCAAATAGAATGCCGTTTTGAGGTAACAGGCGGTTACCAACCGCCCGTACAAGCTTGGATTTGCGCTACCACGTGAGTTACTTGGTGTAAGAAGGCAAGAAAAGGATCGAAAACTATCGGGGTCGCTTCCATCGTGGCCAGTATGGTAAAGTACGGGGCAAAAGCAGCGAAAACTGCTGAATTGCCGAGCTGCTGCAGCCCGTCGGCAGGTTTTCCTTACGCTCATGCGCTTTAATTGCGACTTTTACATGGCCAGTTCAGGTACGCAGGTGTGTGCAGCCAGCCGTTAATTGCCGGGTCGGCTCCGGCGTGTCTGCTGATGACGTAATTACGTATGCTAATTAGCCGTCCAGCCCGCGCAGCTGTGCGCTGTAGTTCAGCTACTGCACCACGGGGAGCCTCGTTGGCGCCCCCTTCGACGTTGTTTAAGGCCCAACAACATGACATATAATAAATAAACAAAGAAACAAACGGCCCGAAGCACCCGGGAACCTATTTGCTTTGATGATTAAGTGGAAAAAAGTTACTCCGAGGAGTATGATGCTTACCTTATTCAAATAGAATGCCGTTTTGAGGTAACAGGCGGTTACCAACCGCCCGTACAAGCTTGGATTTGCGCTACCACGTGAGTTACTTGGTGTAAGAAGGCAAGAAAAGGATCGAAAACTATCGGGGTCGCTTCCATCGTGGCCAGTATGGTAAAGTACGGGGCAAAAGCAGCGAAAACTGCTGAATTGCCGAGCTGCTGCAGCCCGTCGGCAGGTTTTCCTTACGCTCATGCGCTTTAATTGCGACTTTTACATGGCCAGTTCAGGTACGCAGGTGTGTGCAGCCAGCCGTTAATTGCCGGGTCGGCTCCGGCGTGTCTGCTGATGACGTAATTACGTATGCTAATTAGCCGTCCAGCCCGCGCAGCTGTGCGCTGTAGTTCAGCTACTGCACCACGGGGAGCCTCGTTGGCGCCCCCTTCGACGTTGTTTAAGGCCCAACAACATGACATATAATAAATAAACAAAGAAACAAACGGCCCGAAGCACCCGGGAACCTATTTGCTTTGATGATTAAGTGGAAAAAAGTTACTCCGAGGAGTATGATGCTTACCTTATTCAAATAGAATGCCGTTTTGAGGTAACAGGCGGTTACCAACCGCCCGTACAAGCTTGGATTTGCGCTACCACGTGAGTTACTTGGTGTAAGAAGGCAAGAAAAGGATCGAAAACTATCGGGGTCGCTTCCATCGTGGCCAGTATGGTAAAGTACGGGGCAAAAGCAGCGAAAACTGCTGAATTGCCGAGCTGCTGCAGCCCGTCGGCAGGTTTTCCTTACGCTCATGCGCTTTAATTGCGACTTTTACATGGCCAGTTCAGGTACGCAGGTGTGTGCAGCCAGCCGTTAATTGCCGGGTCGGCTCCGGCGTGTCTGCTGATGACGTAATTACGTATGCTAATTAGCCGTCCAGCCCGCGCAGCTGTGCGCTGTAGTTCAGCTACTGCACCACGGGGAGCCTCGTTGGCGCCCCCTTCGACGTTGTTTAAGGCCCAACAACATGACATATAATAAATAAACAAAGAAACAAACGGCCCGAAGCACCCGGGAACCTATTTGCTTTGATGATTAAGTGGAAAAAAGTTACTCCGAGGAGTATGATGCTTACCTTATTCAAATAGAATGCCGTTTTGAGGTAACAGGCGGTTACCAACCGCCCGTACAAGCTTGGATTTGCGCTACCACGTGAGTTACTTGGTGTAAGAAGGCAAGAAAAGGATCGAAAACTATCGGGGTCGCTTCCATCGTGGCCAGTATGGTAAAGTACGGGGCAAAAGCAGCGAAAACTGCTGAATTGCCGAGCTGCTGCAGCCCGTCGGCAGGTTTTCCTTACGCTCATGCGCTTTAATTGCGACTTTTACATGGCCAGTTCAGGTACGCAGGTGTGTGCAGCCAGCCGTTAATTGCCGGGTCGGCTCCGGCGTGTCTGCTGATGACGTAATTACGTATGCTAATTAGCCGTCCAGCCCGCGCAGCTGTGCGCTGTAGTTCAGCTACTGCACCACGGGGAGCCTCGTTGGCGCCCCCTTCGACGTTGTTTAAGGCCCAACAACATGACATATAATAAATAAACAAAGAAACAAACGGCCCGAAGCACCCGGGAACCTATTTGCTTTGATGATTAAGTGGAAAAAAGTTACTCCGAGGAGTATGATGCTTACCTTATTCAAATAGAATGCCGTTTTGAGGTAACAGGCGGTTACCAACCGCCCGTACAAGCTTGGATTTGCGCTACCACGTGAGTTACTTGGTGTAAGAAGGCAAGAAAAGGATCGAAAACTATCGGGGTCGCTTCCATCGTGGCCAGTATGGTAA
>NW_027649065.1:0-16152 GCF_965637545.1 Phallusia mammillata
GCAGTCAGCTGTGCAACAATTTCCTTTTTGAGCATGTCAAATTACAAGCGCAGTTTATAATGATCATAAACTGGGCCTGGGGACTGGTAACTGTAAAAACGGTTAAACCTGTAATTTAAGATATGTATTTTTAATATTTATACCGTTTGTGTAAAATATTACAAGTACCGTTGGCCATTTTTAATACCGTTTGTGTAAAATATTACAAGTGATATTAACTTACGCTTTATTTGAAACTGCAGTTATATTACACACTCAACTTAACCTCAACAAACCGCTTGTGAAATATTATACCTGTGTGTTATAAACAATAAAGAATCGTACTAACAAATCAATTCATCTTTCGATTAGCTTTACATCGCTACTGAAAATCCCTCAACTGTGCTACTGTTTCTAGTTGCTTCACATACACAAAGTAATTCAAGCAGTAATCGGTTGTGCAGCTGCGTCCTCCGACGTTTGCACGTTTTTGTATAAGAGGAAGCGATTGACTAGTTTGACTCAGGGCATGCAGTCAGGGACGAATGGTGTTCATTTTTGAATACCAATTTAGGTGTCAACTATCCGTGATGTTACACACTTATTCAGCTATATTGACGCACGTTAACCCTTCGCTTGTGGTTGCGCACAATAGAATAGTTGAACGATACTGTTTTCTGAATGGAGAAACGCAACAACCTTTATAGAGCGATGTCAGCAAACAATTATGTTACACCTTGTTTTGCACAAGTAAACCATAAGTCAAAGTTAGAATTACAATTGTACAGTGTAGTAAAACCGAGCCATGTTTGGTCGCACAAGTTAGTCAGTGAGCAGCTTTAACAGCATCTCGTTTTACCATGTTGAGCACAAAAGAACCAATTATAATCATTCTGGGACACTGGGCCTTCAGATTTATTGTTACTCGCACAACAGTCATTGTTACGCCAATGAAAGCTTATTAATTTGATTATGTTAATTCCATTTTAAATGAAATTAATATTCACTAAATTTTGACGGAAAGTCATTTTCTTGTCATAACAAAAGTGCTGAAGAGTATACGAATCGGAGGAACACACGTGCTAATCGTCGTGGGTATGGCGCAATCGGCCACGTGTGTCTCAAAAATAATTTGACACGACACGCACGCCGCACATGCATTTACCACGGATTTGTAGCTAAATTTTGGCCAAAAAGGTTAGAGACCAAAATACCGTTCTTGTATCAGGAATTCCTGCCTGTTTTTTTCCTACCTTTTATCCAGTAATTTGTAGTTTCATAAATCAGACTTCCCTCTCAGAAATAGGTCGGCGCTAGAACATACATAACAAATAAGTTGAGGTCATACGCGCCGATTCCTGATGCTATGTGTGGCATCGCTACTCATCCGATACTTGGGAAGCAACGGAAAAAATACCGAGACATTTATAAACACGAGTAAAACGTGCTTTAATCTGCTGTTTCTGCAACTACTATTGCGAACTGTCACTTCACACGGACTTTTGACTCAATTGTCATTGCAACACAATCTCTGCGTCAGGCTTGGATATTTGCTGTTTGTATCCGAGAACGTATGAGACGAGCTGAAAGACCGATTTGCCGAATCAGCAATTTTAACGAGGATTCGTCAGGTGTCCGATTAAAAACTGTATATCGAGCAAACCCCAATATGCGCCTAGGCAGACTAATTATTTCGGCGCTATATGTGTTGGCGGTCATGCGTTGATTTAAACATATTTTAGGGTTTAAAAACTGGTATCAATAAATTTTGCGAGGCTACTAGAGAGACCTCGGTTGTAGGCTATTGTCTCCTAACAACGCCAAATGTCAGGTAACACACAACTTAACAATTTAGAAAGTGACGTCATTAACAATTGAGACCGATCATCAAACTTTATAGTTTAATCTATGGATTAGGCATAAACTTTCAGGCACAAGCAAATGGGATATTTAGAAATAAATGAAAATTCCTGAAATCACTAGATTATTACATGACATTAAGACATTCGGTGACTGTTTGTAAATTAGGAACCTGCGATACGGCTATTAATAGCGAAGTGGTTGTGAATTACGTGGAAATAGACACATATACAAAAAAATGTATGCTACTAAAATTTACTGCGCGCCACCAAATTTCGAAAAAAATTTTGCACCCCTGTATTAATCACATGCATAAATAAATTATATAACGAAACACAAGCGTGTATGCACAATAAACTTGTGATCTTAACAAGAAACGAAATTACAATTCTAAACAAGTTTGTAATATTCGTACCCCTTCGCGATTTCGAAGACTGTAACGAGGAACAAACAAGCCAATATGATAAAAACTTTCACTCCGGTGTTTTTTAACCTTGCGAAAAACCTAAACCTGTAATATTAATTTTCGCTTAGCTTGCTTTATTTACAAGTGCAGTAATATTACGCGATCAACTTCCTCGGCACACCAATGGTGAACATTAAACAAGTGTCTTATAAACTAAGAAAACTAACCATTTAATCTTTCTAAACTAGCTGTACCTACTTACTGAATATCCCACTGCATCAAGTGTGACCAGCTGTTGCACGTACACGTTGTAATTCAGACAGTAATCGGTTGTGCCGATGCGACCTCCGACGTTTTTGTATTACAGGAAGCAATTGACTAGTTTGACTCAGGGCATGTAGTCAATCAAATAATCACCGTTTAGCAGCGTCTATGCTTCAAATTTTAATTTTGTTGGCAACTACGCTGGATGTTACACACTTATTTAGCGATGGTGACGCATGTGAACACTTCACATATGGCTGCACACAATAGTGGAACGAAACAGTTTTCTGATTAGGAAAATGAAACTCACAACATGTCAGTTCACAACTCATATTGAGTGTTACAAGCCAACAAGTAGATTATTACACGGTGTTTTGCACAAGTAAACCATGAGTGAGAGTTAAAATCAAAATAAACTGAAACGCTTACCGGTTCATGTTGGTTGCACAAGTTAATCGGTGCAACGAATAACAAATGCACCATGAGCAGCTTTGATAGCAATTTGGCAAACAAGAAACTAGGTTATCTAAATTTATTAGCACTTTCAAATGTAACTTTTTTATTAGTCATATATTATTTCCATTACTGTTAGCGACCACCGTTCATGTTGCCACAACTGTTAGCGAGGGAAACAAACTTCCACAAGTGAGGTTTCCTAGAGTCGCCGGACATACATTTTCACACCAACACGATAAACGTTAAAACAGTCGTTCTAATGCCGATAACTTATCGGTCGCTTTTGCACCATTGAGCTAGGTGTTATCACACGATCATTGTCGCGCATTGCTTTTGTAACCACCGCGTTTTGTGTGTGTTTTACCACCCTTGTTGCTATAAAATAACTTTGTATTCTCAATTTATGTCATTATCCTGATGAAGATGTCTAGTATGGGACATCGAAACGTCGGCACGTTATAATAACAACTGCTAAAAGAGTTACAAATTTCTTGATACATATGCCTGGCAGCAAAAGTTTATTCCTTTTGCACATTACCTCCCCCAATGTAATAAAGACCGAAGTATGAAGCATTAGGTTAACATAACATGTAAGCAACAAATTTCTTCAATCTCAACACTCAAATTTTACTATGTTTAAACTAGTTTGCAAACTTAACTTACAGATTCTTTGGGGCATTGTAATGTTTTCTGAACAATGCACCGGCTTGCAAACAGAATTAACATTAATGCAATCAACAAGCTGCAAATCAAAATGTATAAGCCTGTCGGCACCATCCGGGTCCGCAATATTACAGCCAGTTGTGCAACAATTTTGTATTCCAGCGGGTCCGATTACAAGCGCCATTCATATTGATATGAAATTGGCCAAACTTAACTGAGAGATTTTCATTAGCGCTGGCAAAATGCCCAAGGTTTGTCAAGTGTTCAATATTTACCTGCATATGTAACAAGCGAAAAACCTGCAACTTTCATCTGAAGCAATATATCTCGATGTAGCCAACGTAACGAACACCTTTCTAGATTGCCTGTTGCAGCTTATTGCTGAGTTAGTCAAATTAAAGCATGTTGCCTATTGCAAACTGCAACGGAGTAAGCAATTGTTCATTTGTCAAAACGTGTCCTATAGGAATATGTCCCAAAAGTTTCTCACTGCTCATTACAAAATTTTCAGTTGTGTTTCAGTTTTATTTCAAGTTTTCTAAGTAGAGTGGAACGTATTTACAGTACTTCACAGGTTTGTCTGTTTAAAAAGTTTACCAATTTCAGTAAATAACTTGATTTAGATAAAAAATTTATTGAGTTGATTTGGTTAAACTATTAAATGCTCAACACTTTCAATATTTTCCAAGGAGTCGAACCGGAACTGAACCCGAACCCACCGAAAAATACAAAAGGTAACACTTATAGGGCGTGTCAAAAATTAGAGTGCGGGGGCAAAATTCTTTTTTTATGAGGCCACGTAGATGATGGATGAAATATCTAGTTTTATGAGGCCATGTAGATGATGGATGAAATAAAAATGAATAAAAATTTAAACCGGTTTAAAAACCGCGAACCGGTTTGGACCGGATAATTTGGCCGAACCGGAACAAAACCCGAAAATATACTTTTTTAAAATACGGAACCGAACCCGAACCCCTAAAAACAAAACCCAGTGAACCTGAACCGAACCTGAACCCGTATGACAAGCGGTTCGACTCCCTGATATTTTTATAACCACTGAATCATTATCATACGATATAAAATTTAACATATATATACAATACTTTAAATGACTGCGACCTGCTTACTCAACGTGTTACAAATTTCTAAACCAAAGGTAACGTACCTTAACGTGTTTATTGTTGTTCAATACAAATAAACTATCACTTCTTTGCCCAATTGAAATTCAAAACAATATTAAACGAATACATACACAATGCTGAATCTTACACCCATGTGTAAACAAACCTGAGTTTTATTTGTGTCGTTAAAAATAAACAAGGTAATATTTCGTCGTTATTGATTTAAACCAGGTGTGGCCAACACGTCGATCGCCTGCTTTAGACTGGTCGATCACCACTAAATTCTCCACTACTAATCAACAGCTTATTAATTGAAAAACTAATAAACAATATAAAACAGCATTTCTGACATTTTGACACAATTTCACAGTTTGCGTTAACGAAGCGGTTGCAATTGGTTGGGGCGATTTGAAACTTTAAAAGTTCCCACTGACTACTTAGATACTAATTATATAAATATATGCGACGTTTTATTGTTGTAAAAACTAGGTGATGCTTCCCAATAAAACTCGTGCCTATAAATATGTGGCAATTGTCAATCTTTGCGTTATTGCTTTATGTTAGTGGCAGCCTAAATTACGACTGATCAGTCGATCGTGTACAATTGAGAAAAAAATTAGTCGATCTTAACGACTGGCAAGTTGGCCACCCCTGATTTAAACAAAACATCTTCAACCCAGTTCATCAAGTAAAACATAGCGTAATCGGATAAGTGTTTTTGTAATATTTTGAAGAAATTACTAATGTAAAGGAGGCGAATATCCCATCGACTGGCGCCGAACTTAAATTACAAGAGATTGGAATGGTTTGGTGAACAACGTTACATGTACACAGCATCACCGTTTCTAATGTTACTTTGTGTGGTACATGTTTTTCAAAAACTGTTTGGAAACAAAATCCATACAAAAAAAGCAATTTTCAGCTAACCTTCACCAGTAAAGTTAACTTTAGTTGTGAGTCAAAATGTGTCTTTTCAAATTTGAATTGTCACCGAAACACTTTCCACAAACATCACATCGATGTGGTTTCTTTTTAGTGTGGGTCAACATGTGTCTTTTACAACTACCCACACGAGAAAACTCTTTTTCACAAACATCACATCGATGAGGTTTCTCTTTAGTGTGAGTCAACATGTGGGTTTTCAAATTTGAAATGATACTGAAACTCTTTTCACACACATCACATCGATGAGGTTTCTCTTTGGTGTGGGTCAACATGTGTGATTTTAAAACTCCCATGCGAGCAAATCCTGTTTCACAAATATCACATCTGTATGATCTCTCTTTATCTCGATTTACGAATAATATGTCATGACCTGAAACAAAACAGACTTTTTTGTTCATCTGGCAAATGCAAACAAGTCATCCGACGTTTCAACGTCTTATACAATGCGTCTAAGGGTAACGCCAGCTAGTCAACCAGTCGTTCTTATAACAACAAGAGAGTGAACACGAAAAACACACGGGCGCGAAAACGCCGATAATGCATTGATTAAAACGTGGATAGAATCGTAGTTTAGTGTTGCAAATGCGACCGATAGCTAATCGCCATTAGAACATCAGTTTTTATGTTTATCTTGATTTGTAGAGTTATCTTGTAATGCTGATTGGTTTGTGCTACTTAATGCTGATTGGTTTGTAAAAATATACCATCCGAAGGCTTAAAATTTCTGTATCCAGGAAAGAAATTTTGTTGTTGCAGACAGTGCACACTGTTTCGGCCTATAAGGTCTCATCAGTGCAGCTGGTGACGAGAGATCGGCCGCATTGGCTAGTGTAGCCATCAAACGGCACTCCAGTTTGTGGTGAGCAACAGGGTTCAACCCCATACATCACCCAGTCTGTGCGATGCCACAACTGGGCATACAGCACAAATGAAACTGGCTCACAGTGGCCAAGCAACTGCTTGGGAACCACAGTGAAGTCGGCTCAGTGTCACAGTATCAATGTAAAAGCATATGAGCCAATAAATGATAAGCTGCATAGGCCGAAACAGTGTGCACTGTCTGCAGCTTATCATTTATTGGCTCATATGCTTTTAAATTTTGTTGTTTTTCTCTACAAACAAACCAGCACAACCAGGTACCTGCAGTTCGTGTCCCACCAACCGTTAAACCAAAGCCTTTGTACATCGAAGAGCCGGATAGCTAATTAAAGGATCGCCCAAGGAACACCAAAGAGACATAGCAAAAGGGTTTCAGAGTAATTGGCCATGGTTAGCCACGCAACTGATTATGTTCGCGTAATTTTAGAACTGCTTCCTTTGCCAACGAGACAGATTGTAGAAAAAAAGGTTCTTATAGTCGTTGAACATTCAAGACGTCGATTAGCTATCGGTCGGTTTACAGTGCGGAACAACGGTTTTATCTACGTTTTTGTGTCATTGTCTTTTTCGTGTTTACTTTCGGATTGTTGTAGGAACGAATGTGTTCGCTGACATTAGCTGTCGACTATAAACTTTGGAAACATGAATGTATGATAAGCATTTCACCAGTCTGAACAATAACATCCAATAGAATCTAGTATGATTCCCAAGATACAAAATTATGTTTACTCACAAAATATTGTTTATTTTAGATTGATACATAATTGTCAATCTAAATTATATATCAATAGAGTTATTTGGTGATTTATGGCCACCCACAGCTGATGTGAGCTCGAAATGACTTCCAACATTGTATTTACTAAACTAAGATATGCACCGAGGGATGTAAGTTGGATTAGGACAGTCACCAAGCATAGTGTTATCGGGCCTTATTGGTTGCGAAAAAGAACATGAGGTATTTTTTCCGCCTGATGTTTTACATAGTTTTACAAGGGCCGCATGTGATTTTCATCTTGTTTTATACGCTTAAAGAACTTTTTCGCTACGACGGTCGCATTGTTAGATTTTTATTTCGCCAACAGCACCAATTCACTTCTAGTTTTGATTTACAGATGTAATGAAATAGGTTTATATCTGCCCAAAACGCTCAGACTAATTTTTAACTCAATGCAGAGATTGAGCTTCGAAATGTGAAGATGAGTTTTAACTGTTTATGACGTCATAATTTATATTGTGACGTTTGTGGTACCTGTTTTATCGTTATGTTTGTACACAATAGGCGTACAAACGTCTGACGCACAAGGCTACTAAGCTGGTAATCATCTTTCCAGTGCCACAATATCTGTTTAGAGCAGTTTGAAAATCAAAATATTTGGCAGAGGAGTTTTAATTACACAGTCGGCAGTGCATATTTTTTTAACATGTTTACGGCCGCACAAACTCGCCTCTGTGACTGCATGTAGCCTTGCGACTGCAGGTTGTGGATCCCTGACTGCAACTTAACGCTTTGAGGAACTGTTTTTCTGTCGTTTCTATTCATAACAGAATTTCAATATTTTTATGAATTAAATTTCTGTAAATGTCCGTTCAAATAACAGCTTTCACTTTAAAAGGTAAGAATAATTGATTATAATTAGATAAAAATGTGACAAATGCTACAAATGTTGCTGATGTTCGTGAGCGTTCGTGGGCCGCATTGGAGGGCTTCGTGAGCCGCATGCGGCCCGCGAGTTTGACATTCCTGTTTTACATAGTTTAAACCATAGCTATAAAAACCCAAGCAGTTACTAGTGTTAACGACCTAATTCTGGTCAGTATTTTTCCATATGTCTGACTTCGTTAAAGTTATAACAATTCTGCATTCTGGCAATCCGCAGGTTACCAAGCAACTTCCATGTGGCAAGGCGTGGTAACTTAAATAAAAATAAAAATTACAGTAAGAAAGAATTTGTTTTATATTATAGTCCAGAATCCAGACCATTGCTAATATTACGTGGTAATTTAGTATTTTTATCGTTTTTGTATTTCCTATAAGCTAGGGCAGGTGTCATAAAAAACTACAAAAACGTTCCGAATTAAACAGAAAGTAGTCAACAACTTAAATCGATTGTGTAAATTGCCCCAAACCTAAGGTGAAATCTCGTTATTGCAAACAAAACACTAAAACTCTGCCCTTAGCTTTTCTTGTCTAAATGTTTTATTGCTACACAGGTCTGTAGTCTGAAACGTTTTCTTTTAAAGCTTTTCGGTTTTGGTTCGGTTACTTTCATATTGAACCTTCTGTATGGAGTGGAAGGTAATGCTGAAGCCTACCACCATGTTTAAACGAACCTGTTTGTAATTGAGTCGCTAATATTAAAAAATTTCATGATTGGTTGCTATTGATTTTAATTAAACATTTTAACCGAGTTCATGAAGCAAACGATCGCAAAATGAAACAAACCCAAATATTGTTGTTGTTTTTTGCAATATTCCGAAGAAATTTCCAATGTAAAGCACTCGAATATCCCATGGACTGGTCCCACATTTCTTGCTTAATTTGCAGTAGGATTTTGGTGAACAACGTTAACTGTACACATAGTCACCGTTTTTATAGTTACTTTGTGTGATGCATGTTTTCTCAAACTGTTTGTAAATAAAATCCATACAAAAAGGCAATTTCACCCCCAAGTAAACATTGTAATGAACATCACACAAGAAAAGCTACTTTTTGTTGTGAGTCAACAAGGGTATTTTCAAAGATGAAATGACATTGAATGACTTTTCCCAAACATCACATTGATGAGGTTTATTTTTTGTGATAATCAACATGTGGGTTTTCAAACTTCCGCTTTGGGCAAATCAATTATCACAAGTATAACATCGATGTGGTTTCTTTTTAGTGTGGTTCAACATGTGTCTTTTTAAATTGGAAATATCACTAAAGTTTTATCCACAAACGTCACATCTATGAAGTTTCTCTTTGGTGTGGGTTAATATGTGCCTTTTTAAATTGGAAATTAACCCGAACTTTTTTTCACAAACATCACATCGATGAGGTTTCTTTTTAGTGTGAATCAACATGTGTGTTTTCAAATCTCCACAACGAGCAAACCTTTTTTCACAAACATAACATCGATGAGGTTTCTCTTTAGTATGGGTCAACATGTGTGTTTTCAAATATCCACCACGAGCAAACCTTTTTTCACAAACACCACATCGATGAGATTTCTGTTTAGTGTGAGTCAACATGTGTGTTTTTAAATCTCCCCTACGAGAAAACCCTTTTTCACAAACATCACATCGATGAGACTTCTTTTTAGTGTGAGTCAGCATGTGTGTTTTTAAATCTCCCATGCGAGCAAACCCTTTTTCACAAACAACACATCGATGCGGTTTCTGCTTAGTGTGAATCACCATGTGTATTTGCAAATATCCACCTTGAGCAAACCTTTTTTCACAAACACCACATCGATGGGGTTTTTCTTTAGTGTGAGTCAACATGTGTCTTTTCAAACTTCCACCATGAGCAAACCTTCTTTCACAAACATCACATCGAAGAGGTTTTTCTTCTGTGTGAGTAAACATGTGTCTTTTCAAGTTTCCACTACGAGCAAACCTTTTTTCACAAACATCACATCGATGAGGTTTCTTTTTAGTGTGAATCAACATGTGTGTTTTCAAATCTCCACAACGAGCAAACCTTTTTTCACAAACATAACATCGATGAGGTTTCTCTTTAGTATGGATCAACATGTGTGTTTTCAAATATCCACCACGAGCAAACCTTTTTTCACAAACACCACATCGATGAGATTTCTGTTTAGTGTGAGTCAACATGTGTGTTTTTAAATCTCCCCTACGAGAAAACCCTTTTTCACAAACATCACATCGATGAGACTTCTTTTTAGTGTGAGTCAGCATGTGTGTTTTTAAATCTCCCATGCTAGCAAACCCTTTTTCACAAACAACACATCGATGCGGTTTCTGCTTAGTGTGAATCACCATGTGTATTTGCAAATATCCACCTTGAGCAAACCTTTTTTCACAAACACCACATCGATGAGGTTTTTCTTTAGTGTGAGTCAACATGTGTCTTTTCAAACTTCCACCATGAGCAAACCTTCTTTCACAAACATCACATCGAAGAGGTTTTTCTTCTGTGTGAGTAAACATGTGTCTTTTCAAGTTTCCACTACGAGCAAACCTTTTTTCACAAACATCACATCGATGAGGTTTTTCATTGCTGTGTTTCAGTGTATGTCGTTTTACATTTTCACCTTCAATAAGTCTTTGACCACAAAGTTCACTTGCCTCTGAGTCCAAATCCAGACATGTCATCTTCATTCAAATTAGTTCTTCAGGTATTATAAAAATGTTTTGTCTTACTTGCTGCAACTAAGGTATTGCCAAATTTGCCGCCCCTTCTGTTAAGAACAACGGAACATTATGTTTGAAATGGTTAGGTACAAGTTTGATTGAACAAACTTATTACATCCTAGAACGCAACATCACAAATTTAAAAAGCGCAAGTGCTATGCTTACAAATAATACTTACCCACTTGTATTAAGTAAAAGTAGATGAATTATATTGGATCTCGAAACTCAACTAAACTTTTTTTGGACAAATTCGCAGGCACAATTTACCTACTTATTGGCGTGGCCTTACAAACAGAAGAAACATTAATGCAATTACTGTCTGAAGTTACAAATCACAAATCTCAACTTGAGTTGCCGCTAACTGGCTTGAGTTGCCGCTAACTTCCTTTTCCAGCGTGTCCAATTACAAGTCTCCTAAACAATACCCAACCAATTGAGGGAAAATCAAAAAGGTTTGTCTAGAACTTAATAACATGTTAGACTCAATGACACTAATATAGCACGCAATATCCAGTAAAGCCAAACTAAAGAAGGCTTGTAATGCTGTTGAGAGGTAACAAACTTTTACAAAACCCATTTGATGAACCCAATTCAAATGTGAAAATAAAGTCCACTGATTCTACGAGTAGACCAAAGTGTTGGTAATGGTGCATAGTTTAAAAGGGCAAAATCTGGGCAAAAAGCGACTGTCACATCTATCTCAATTTTCGCATACGGCCAGACTTGAAGTGTTTTCATTTTGACATATGCCGTGAGCCTATATATACCATATTTAGAGCAAAGTGTTTGTGATACTCGGAAAGTTAACATAAAATAAATTCTGTTGCATTCCACTACATTTTATTGCTTCTAGTTGTCCTTTCAAGTTCGAAGTAACTGCCAAAGCTATCATATATAACGTCACTAAATTTCAATCATAATCTGACGTAAATGTAAATTACGTCCTTGAGATTATGATCTAGTTAAGACTTTCTCCGGTAGTTAAGTCTTTCTAAGTGCTAATTATAGCTTAAAATGAAAGCAAAATTTAATATCAAAACATCAACTTTATCTGACTTGCTTAGTCAAAGAACTATGTGGCACATTACAACGTTTACAAAACCAAACATAGGCCTAACATTTATGTAATAAACTTTGTGCAAAGCCCTTTTTCCACTGAACGCATAAGCTTACAGACATCAACTGGCTTCAAAATGTGGCAGTCAGCTGTGCAACAATTTCCCTTTCCAGCGTGTCCGATTACAAGCGTCAGTTATATTGGTCCAAAACTGGGTCAAACCTACTGTTAGAACATATTCCACTGGCGCTGCTAAAATCAATATGACTCCAGTGCTTCAGTACAGTGATATCAGATTATGGACGATTTATTTTGTGACCCACCGGGCGACGTCACCATCCTGTGCTTGCTGGTTTAGTATACGTATACGCGTAAATATTCACGTAAATTTTGAATTAGCTTTAAGCCTTCTTACAATGTCATCGTGCTTGCAGATAAAAATCTCTATAAAAAACGAAAATGCAATGCCTTTGTGTAGCCCTAATATTGCCAATATGCTACATTAATGGCAAATGAAAGTTTGTTTTGATAAGCGCAAGCAACGGTTAGGAGTTGCACAAGTTGTTTATTCAGCAAACGCATGCGATTAACTACAGTCTAACTTGCTCTGGCTTCCTAATGCGGCAGTCAGTTGTTTAACAATTTCCTTTTCCAACGTGTCCGATTACAAGCATCATTTATACAACCACTAATCGGACACAGTCTCCACTGGCGCTGGTAAAATCAAAATGCTTTCTCCAGTGCTTTAATAAAAAAACATATGAGTACATATTTTTGCGCGATATTCGTGTGACTTTAATCTAAAGCAATACATCTCGCTGTAGCCAATGTGACAAACAAGCAAATACCTTTCGAACACACGTCAGAAAGCCACTTTTTTAAACCATAAGCGATCGACAATTAATCTTAGGCGATCAAATAACCTAAATTAAAGCTCCTGGGAATGTATTCAATGAGAATATATATATTGCCGATATGTCTGTGAATGTTTAATTTTTGAAAATCATTTAACCGACGATAAGCACAATTGATCAATATGTCCACAAACTTATCAAATTATTTCATGAATTGGCAAATATTTTTTTAAATATTGGCAACTCATCCAACAATTATACTTCTGCGTACAGGAATTAAACTTCTCCAGTCGGCGGGCCTGATATGGAAAAATGAAGTCGTTGGCGGACCGGATTCCAGAATCGATACATGTGTTGCGATTTATGTGCGATGCAGTTATGTCGCTGTGTATCTATTTAAGCAACTAGGATTAAAGAAAGAATATACGCGATCTGACTACACGGGAGTATAACAAAACAATACTTAAGAGCGTTAGTAAAATTTATTGAAAGAGACGTTATAGAAAAACACAAGTAACTTAAACAAAACACCACACACAATTACTTACTTTGCAGCAAGGTAATCTTGAACAAACGAACGTACACAAAGTGGTTACTATTTTAACAGTGAGTGCCTGATACTATTTTGCGTGAATATTTATATTTATAGTGGGAAGTTAACGTGTAGTTTCGACCTGGGGCGAAGGTATGTCGCCCGAAAACAAAGAAATAATTACTGTGATAAAAAGGGTGTAAGAAAAAGGTTTTAGGGTGGTAACGAGATAGGGGCATTACACTTTTAGAAGGCAGTCGGCTAACATAAAAGGGAGATAATTACCAGTGGTTTGTAAAGATTCGATACATAAAATATACACATAGAAATACACTACAAAATAATAAACACATTGATACACATTAATCGCGTATTTATCCAGTGATTTAAAACGTTTTTTTACCACCTACACCAAATACATTCAAGAACATCACAATTATTCACCACAGCAAATTTAATTCGTACACCACAGACTTAGATACTACTGAAACACTAACTAGGCTACACGTGTGGAAACAAAGGAAACCTTGAAAGCAGGCCACACACAAGGTTGGCAGTTACGTCGTAACAATGGACGTATGGTGCAATGGTAACAACGGCGGGAAAGTTTTTTTCGCTATTGGGGAGCGTTACTGTCCGTTACATCTATAAGTTGACGCAGTGAGCAAGCAGTAGGGGATTGCAGACCGTGGCCGCGGGCCACGTTATCATGTAAGACCTGTAACTGACTGCGGGCCGCTCAAATTCCTGTCGCGGTCCGGATCCGAATTATTGCAACCCGCATATGGATTTTAATGGAATTCAACGAAACCACAATGTTTTTGGCAATCAGTCCCGGTCTGCGTTTATTACAGAAATTGAGAAAATGTAAGTGCATAACTTGCCCACTAGAGTTGTATTTAAATGCACACAGTCTCCAACAACCAGCAAACGGTGGGGATGTTATTTAAACGTTGTTACTTAAACTGTGAGAAGCAAAGAAACAATCCTGTCTATTAATCAATACAACATTTCGAGTAAATGTTTTGTAGGAGTTGCACGTTGGTTCCACGTGTATTTTGTTTTATTTTAATATTCCATAAAATTTGTTTAGTTACTGCGACCTACTGGTTTGTTTGATCTTATGTGACCCAAATCGGTGACGTACAAATCAACCCAAAACTGACGAACTAGTTGTTGAACAAAACTGCCTGACCATTTGCTTGCAATACCAACAACAAAACGTAACAGACTGCTAATTACACTATATGTATTCTAAATTATCGTTTTAATACACAGTACTTAAAATATAACTTTTAACCGGTTTTCATGTACACCGAAGTTTTAATTTATACGCGTTCGATCACAAATGTTGTTTGTACAAGGATGTATTAGTAACTAGGCGTGTGCTGACTAGATTCTTAATTCAACCGCGTACGGTCTTAAATGTGTTAAGCTGGTCGAGTGGGAGGTGTCTCATACGAGCAAGCAAACAATAACTCACTGTGCCAACAATACAAACAACATTGCTGTCATACGGTGGAATATAAAATAAGTATCAAGATACGTTTTGACCTGGTTAGTGGTTGACAATACATTAACCACTATTTAAAACAAACATCACAGCCGTAATACCGTTGCATATGAAACAGGCATCAAGACGCACTTTGAACTAGTTGACAATACAAAACTAATGACTGTTCAACACAAATCTTGTTGTCACAGAAACTACTGAACCCATGGAAAAAATAGACAAGAGCTTTGAGACGCCAGTACAACTTTCGATATTAAATATGTCACAGTTTTCACATGCGTCTTGAACAAGCAACTAATCACACTTGATATAAGAAAGCTTTTGTTCTGTATTGATGAAACACTTGATCAATTGTCAGTATAGGCCTATATACTTTCATTTTTAGCATTAAATTAATAGGCGATCGTCATTCAAATGCCTTACATGAGACAAAGACTGGAAAACCTTGAATGAAATTGAAATCGCTGGCAAATCTGAAGTAAGGGCGTTTATGTAAACAGTTTAACCTACGCCTGGCTGTTTGAAATTTTATGTCCAACTTTAGATTGATACACACTTAATGCGAGTTTGAATTAAAGTAAAGGCAAAAGCTCTCACACAAAACAATTTGTATAGGGTGGTGTAGAGATACGAACTTTTTTTGATAATTTAAAAGAATTGAAGTTAAAGTATGAGAGAAGCAATAGTATGATCACTAAAACACATACTTATTTAACTAAACATGGATTGAAATATTCTAATTCAAAGATTAGAACACAAATAAGAAAGGGTTAAATCAGTTAATTTGAAATGTACAATGATAACCAAAACAAAGTCATTAAAACTATTTACAGTTTTCAATTTATCGTATTTATCGATAAAATATCATAATTGTTGAATCCAAATCTCTCTGAGAATGAGAATAATTAATTGGAGTGACTTCTTGTAGTGCAGTGTTCGGCTTTCCTTTCCAATCTAGGTTTAATTAAAATAAGTCAAAAATTTTAATGGATAGGGCACAAAATGGTAATTTACTTGTAAAATCATTGCAGTCATCCAAATAGGAAGTATCTGGATTCTTCATTCCTCCAATACACACAAATTCGCTTCTCCAATCGTTCACTCTAAATAATTCAGAAAATAGATAAATAATTCAATTTGTTTAGTTTAGGCACCATTGTGAACCTCTTAACTTTAAATCGATTACTGTAAATGTATGTTTTGAACAGTTTACCAAAAAAGCGACTTACTTGACAGCAGGGCACATTGCGTAGACGCTACC